>NW_003210321.1:528028-532529 GCF_000006405.1 Perkinsus marinus ATCC 50983
AGCTGCTGAGTGTGGACATACAAGGAAGCAAGCTTACTCAGACTCTGTGGTAGCCTGTTGCTGGGAGGGGCCTCCTCCTACTGCTGTGGTGGTGGTGGTCCTCGCCGCTGCCTCCACCATACTCGCCGCTACTATCTCTCTCATCTTCCTTTGCAATGCCGTCACCTCTCTATCGATCTGAACCCTCTGCTCCGACAAAGCTGATCGCCGCTTTAACAACCTATACACAACTGTACACTACCCAGGACAACCAGAGAAGGTCAATAACCCCAACTCCTCTACCTACTCCGAACTATCCCCTTCCCCATCGGGAAACCGAATGAGTGTCAACCATAACGACGATCAGCCTATGAAAGTTTATGCTATTAGAAAATTCCAAATCTATATCACACTTCTCTTCGGAGCATCAGCAATAACATCCCATGACCAACCTCTGAATTCTCCCATCAGAGTCCTCCAATTCACTCTGTGTCTCCAATGATAGCCTAGTAAGATCGCCGTATCTCTCGAGCATCCTAGCATGCTGCAGTCTAGCCCCAGACGACCGCTTTGGGTGCTGCGCCACTCCACCACTTATTGCCGTGCTTCGTTGAGCCACTGCTGCTGCTGCTGCTGTTGTTGTCGTTGAATTGGCACCGGCATCCTTCTGGAAATTCCATATAAAGTGCAATCAAATACATAACCAGCCTCTACCGTTACCTGCTGTTTCGATGCTGCCACCGCCGCTGCTGCCGCTGCACGCGTGCGCAACGCCAACTGCTTGGCCCTGCTGGCACTCTTCGTCTGAGAGCATATCCCACTTCCCGCAGTCCAACAAGAGGTAGTCCTACCTTGATGCGTTTGGACACCCTCAGTAGCTCCCTACGCTCATACTTGAGTAGATCCGGTCCCAGAGCGGACCTCTCCTGGTCCCTCTCAGACACCATGACTGGGTCCCCAAGGTCAACTCGGCAGACACTGCCATATCTACCACTTGCATCAACAGTCGCATAACCACCCAAGCCATCCACAATGCCTTGAATGGGTGGTGAAGGGGAGACGTCCACATTCATCGTTGCAAAGGAGGGGGTATAACTAATGGTATCACCATAGACAGAATAAGAATGGCATTCAGTAGCTCGGCTTGGGATGAACAACCACGACTTGAACAATATGTGGGCTCATCCCACTGGGATAGAGCCATCAATTTCATGAGGGACAGTACATCCATCCCTCCGAGCGCTCTCGTAGGAGGAGAACCAGGAACTCCGCATCCCATACGCCATTGGCGGCCTCACCAGGCACCAACACAAGATATAACAGAAAGCTGGTATCGATTCTCGTACAACAGGTACCCCAGAGCGAAGGCTCGCAAGGGGAACCCTCACCCATATACGATCCAACCACAACACCGCCCGGGAACCTCCTTACCCTTGATCTCCACAATCACACAAGGATCACGGACTCTTACAGAATCCTTTCTATTCGACCATTCTGTACCCTATACCCCCAACAACAATGGTAGAATACAAACCATCACAAGCATCGAAGAAACGTTTTTACGGCTAAGATAAGGGAGATGAATAGGTTGGTAGTCAGTGCTTGTCAATGCTGCTGCTGCTCAATCGATGTTACACGTCTTGAACACGTTAAAGCCATCCAATGCCGTGGTTACCATAACCTGAAATCTTCATCATGTCGAGCCCGCACAGAGCACTCTGAGTAGATGCTAGGCCGCGAATGGTACTGTCAAGACCAGTGTGGGAATATATGCATATGGCCGACTATATGTGTTGATGACAATATGGAAGTTTTGGGAAAGTCTTGTTGGTTTCTGAACACCTCTACCCTTATTCGTATACGAACGAACATCTATCCCCACACTGGCCAAGCAATTGCCAGCTCACCTATTCCCTCGAAACTATATCTACCACACGTGAAACGACTCGCCGAAGAGTAGTTCTGAAATCTGTTTGCAATCCAGTGAAAGCCCACACGGGTGAAAATTTCTGGCTCTGAGGTGGGGATAATCGCAGGGACAGGCCGTTCGGAACTTTTTACGCAATGAACATCGCTGAGTTCGATTTTGAAGTCGATTTCCTTCGAAGAAAGCTCTTCGCATTTAGGAGGATGCCCCCTTCTAGGCACTCCACTAGACCAGGAAGTCATCGAGGAACTTGAACTGTTCCCGGAGAGAACGAATTTTGGACCTTCAAAATGGCTAGGAACATATTTTCGGCCAATTTTCGAGATTTTCCCCATTATAATTGCTCATTCGGAACATTTTTCCTAGTCTCGGCGGGATTGGGGGACGTTCATTGGGAACGTTATTTCTGAGAGCCGGATGATTCCCTGCACTAGACTCACCCCTGGTAGTTGAGGATGGAACTTGACCTCCTTTACCCCAGTCTGGCCCTGATGCAGGAACATCATTTGTGCCGGGTAGTCCTCCTCCCCTTCGAGATGCCCTTGGCCACCTAAACCACCACGATGACCATACACCCACTACTTAAGCCCCCTCCCTACCTTGATTATCATCATCATCATCAGCTTCCACACTCATATCCCACAGACTCACTGTGTTATCGGCCGATGCCACAGCCAGGAGGGTCTCATCGTAGGGATGCCAGTCCACCGACTGAGGAAGCGAACACACTACAACGACCACTCCCGCGAGCCGAGTATAAAACACGCGATTCCCACAATGCATCCGCAAGCCAACCTAGACAATCCGACCCGACGAAAATATTCGACTGTCCATGAAATTTTTAGAGTCTTGATCACTTTTGCGGATTTTTCATCAAATTCTCTTCAGTGAGAGTATTTATACTCATTCCATTAAAGTTTCACCCATTTTACGTGGAATGGCTTAATACCCTGTGAAAAACCCGATATTCGCGGTACGCAGTAGTCGTAAAATATATTTTTCACTAATGTTTTTCATATCCCGGATGAAACTCCATTGAAAGTCAACTCCCTGCCTCCAATACGAAACCCACCAACAATAGCATACACTGCATATAAATTATTCCATCATTATCAATAGAACTACACGTAATAGTACAACCTACCGTGATAGCATCCCTATGCCACTTGAAGTTGGCCATAGGACCATGTCCAGTATTACGAACATCCCACACCTTGAAGGAGCCATCATCAGCACCAGAGAGGAGGAGATCTCCAACCTACAACAACCACACACTATCAATAACAGTGAGCTACAACACCACGCTGGCTCATCAGCATCGTGTCACCAATTTTCAAACGATAATCAACCAGAAGTAATAACACATATATAAAGACATGAACAGTTCCCACCGACATAACTCTCAAACCTCGCTAACGCCGCCCCCCCATCTCCCTACCTCCGGATTCCACGATATAACGTTAACATCAGTATCATGAGCAATTATGGTAAGGCTCGGTCTGGCCGAATAGCCCTCCATATCCCATAACCGTATAGTGCCATCTACACCTGCTGTAGCCATCGTAGTAGCAGCGCCAGTACCTACAGTTACAATTAACTCACTACCATAATCACATCGAAAGTTTGTTCCCTAAACAATTATATGAATAATACAAGTAATATATTAATAATAGTGTTGTATTAATAAATAAGTGTATATTAATAATAGGGGAATAAATATAAATAAAAGATAATACCTATATACAATAATATAAATAAAGATGAAGTAAAATAATAATGATAAGTATACTATGACCTCATGATGATTATGTACAGTGTATAATACTCGCACCTTTTCTGAGACAGCTCGTGTTTCACATTATAATTTCAAACTTTGTTAAAACAAATTTCCCCCAACTCCACCATTGAGATCTAGGAATGCCCTTTACGTCCAGGCATGAGTATGAAAGCCCCCGAGCAGTGTGGGGGAATATATGCACATGCTCAACTACATGTGTTGCTGAAAACATGACAATTCTCAGGAAATTCTGAGAAATCATCATCAATTTTTGTGCACTTCTACCCAAAATCATGTGAAAAATCCTCACAAATTTACGACGAGTTCAGTCGAATAAATCATACATATATTCCCACACTGTCCCCAATTCCCCATTCTCACCGGCCTTTTTCCACATAATATCTTCAATACTGCCCTCATGACTTTTACCCATCTTCGACTGTTCCCATCCACCTTCACATGGGTTCCACAGATACCTGCACTCAGATACAGCGATGGTCAGACAACACCGCCGAGCATTACATATTGCCATCGCAATCAGCAGAAGCAAACTGACCTACTGAGTGGGGGTTCCACGCCATACCGTATCTGATCGAATAATAATACAACAACTACCTTACACTCCAATAACAGTGAGCATTGAATTAATAGACTCTTATCAACGCGTCAAGATGCATCGATGAGAATCCATGTGTCGTCAAACTCTGACATCTCCACAGTACTTACGGGAGAGTTGAACTCCTCCCTCGATATTATTCACATCTACTACGTCCTACCATACTGTATACTATCACCATTGTATAACCACAACGCTAAAC
>NW_003212318.1:0-1487 GCF_000006405.1 Perkinsus marinus ATCC 50983
TATGACTGGAATGTCTACATTGACGTTACTCATGCGGTATAGCTCCATTGGTGAGTTATTCGAGGATACGTACATACCACCTTTCTGATACTTCTTGCCGTATCTTCCTCGCTCGTCTCTTTACTCTGATCTTCTTGTTAGCAGCCTACCTTTAGACTGATTGCTAAGACTTGAATCGGTGTTCAGGTAACGTTGCTACACGTAGTGGTTACTCAGCCCTACTGTTAACACAATTTTGTGTAGCACTCCTGTTAGGAGGCGCACTGATTTGCAGAGGTCAAACTACTTTGCATGTTACTGGAATAGCCTTAGCGACCACTGTGATCGGTGGATTGTCCCAGGTAGCTCACTCGATTCAGATATGTTGGATCCTCAAATGTTGTTTCAGTCGATTGGTATTTTCGCTATGAACGAAGCACTTGCGTATCCAATGACGAGCTTGGTGAACGTCATATGCTCTGCTAATCCAGTTATCGTTCTGGTCCTGAATCTCGTCGTGGACGGTTTGATTCCAGGAGCCACACAGTTGAGTGGTATGGCCGTCATACTTCTCGCAGTTTTCGTGAGTGCGCTCATACCTCCAAAGGCTATGGAGGAGTCGACTCGAAGAACTGTCGGGAAACTTGCCCCTCACGGCCTGGGAGATCCTCTTCTCGTTGAGTCAAAGATACCAGTCTGAGTGGACTGGAGCTGTCGTTGTGTTAGTATCGAAAATCATTGGGAACTTACCATTGTTGTATGATGGACCATTCGATATGTCGAGCCTTCTCTCATACTTTTGTTAGCAACGGACCGAGGTAGATGTCGCTTCAGTATGACCTTTCCTATTTCTCCTGCTACCGCTTTCAACTCAAACTTTAATCGAGCTGTCTCTCATTTAATTGTTAACATATGTTCCATCATTTGACCGAAATGTTATAGGTATAATGTATCTGCTTGAAGCAGAATTTATGAGTGTGATAACCTTATGGTACTGCGGTTTCATTAAGCCCTCGTCACATTAGTTACACCTCATGTTTTATATACTCTCTCGTTCCGTCAACACGATAGTGTGGCAAGTCAACCCGTTACTAGCGTGAGTAGCCATTCGTGACTGAATTCGTCCGAAGATGTGATGATCGAGTGCGGGTCTATAGTTGTATAAACTGATCGACTTACCAACTCGATTTCTATCATAAAAAGTGGAAGTGTGTCCGTCGTCTGTTCCCCATGCTACTCAACACTCAAGACCAAACACAACTCCGAACCGTGGGATATTTGAAATATAATGTAAAGCTTCCCGCGCTCTACGACGCACGTGCGCAAAGCCCGTGCTCAATAGTCAGCTGAATAGACTGCAGTGCAGTGGAGTATGAATACCCACCGCTTGCAGAAAATGAGAGTTTTGAAGTAGAAGGGTAAGGCCGCAACAGATGCTACCAAGAGTGATCGCTGGAGGATCTATCTCGTAGTAGTAGGAGCGGCTGTAGTAGCCGGAGCGGCTGTAG
>NW_003210829.1:0-1744 GCF_000006405.1 Perkinsus marinus ATCC 50983
CTACGACTACTACCACCACCCTAAAGCCACCACTACGACTACTACCACAACTAGAGCAACCACTACGACTACGACGACTACTAAAGCGACCACTACTACTGCTGCTTCTCCTGCATTCGGTGGTCATTACTGCGGTAGCATGATGGGCCAGAGTTTCACTGTTGACTTTGCCTCTAATGGCCGCGCTACCATCAATGTGATGGGTATGTCTGCTGGCGCTGATTACACCGTTGATGGTGATGATATCGAGTTCTCTAACTACGATCCTATGCTTACCAAATTGATGCAACAGTTCCACATCAAGAAAATTGATGCCACCATCATCAGTCCCGATTCCGTCCATATCAAGATCGGTTTCCTCCTTGACACCACTATCACTAAGTGCTAAAAACACTCCTTCTTTTGTCTAGCTTTCATCCTGTTTGACACTATTGGAAGTAAGATCTCATCTACTCCTGTAATATCCATTATCTGTTGTGTTTGTCTAGAGTCATTCAGGGTTTTTGGGTACAACCGATGAGAATGATTAAAATTGTTAGCAGTATATCACTGGAATTTCTTTTACTTCAACGTGATAGTCTGAAGCGTGATATGACTAAGCGTCTAGCTCGTGTAAAGGAATGTTTCAGCTTTGCACGATGTATAGATGAATCGAATGAGAAAAGCGATGATGGCGAAGTTTGACCCGATCAGTGTCAGATTGAGACAGTTCCGCCTATATTAGACTTCATTCTAGCGAGTGTAATTCTCGACTGGAAAATGGGGTTTCAAGCGTCGAAATCTTACATCTTTCTGAGGAACTCGAGGCTCGGATCGAAGCTCATAGAAGCAATGCTGCTTCTGAGGAGCTCTACCGCCTCTGCTGAAGTTGCACCATAAAATCCACCAACGGCGTGGCATGCTGCACGTTGTGCCTCGATGTTCAATCTGATCGGCAACAGCGCACAATCATACATATTCCACAGCTCATGGCCTACGGGTTTAGTCTCCACGACTCGAGGAACGCTTGAGACGCGGCCTTGCCATCTTGCTTGTGACGTGCAAGCAAACCCTTCACAAGCCACTCAGTCGATGATGTAGGAGTGAAGTTCGGCATCTCCTCCTTCAAAGTGAGTAACTATAAGCAGAATGCTAGGACTCATCACAACCCAAGTATTTCGCGTCCAATTTCCCACCTGAGCACGCAGCACTAAGTCTCCCATCAACTGCGTATTAGCCTTGCCGTTCCCTCCTAGACTCTTGTACTCATTAATTACTCTAAGATACTCACCACACGCGAACAGAGCACGGCAATGCGACTCTCGCGCCTTGGAGTCTGACGGCTGTAGCGCCACCTGAGCGATACACGAGCTACACCGTGCATGCTCCTCATGGATTTACAGCCAACTCTGAGAAGAACACAGCGGATTCCCAGTTGCATTTAGAGAATGCTTCCTCTGCCGCTTTCAAGAGGGAGTCCACAGCGGCTGTCGTGCCTCGACGATGTCCATCAGTCGGAGCCATAGAGCGACCAAAAGTCAGCTGAGATTATGTCATTCATTGACCACACAGAAGTAGATGGTACGGACGAGAAAAGTTGTTAATTAGTGATGAAAATCTTGTGGATGGGAACCCACGATCTGAGTTGATCATGATGACTAAGACAGCAACGTGTGAGCTAGATGGGCACAGACTGTGCAGCTTCTAGCAAACTTACTAGTCATCATCGTGGAGAGATACGAGGGTATCACACATTAGGCAGAAG
>NW_003205770.1:0-1623 GCF_000006405.1 Perkinsus marinus ATCC 50983
ATTGTATAACTCAAACTTCTCGAGAATATTCAGTAACGATGTATCACACTATGTCGATGGAAAGCTTTTGTGTAGCATATTATCGTCCGTATATCACTGCCCATATATTACCACCTCCTCATACATCATTCTCCACATTGCAAACACAATCAGTATGAACTGAACAACACCAATAAAGTTATAGCACTTGAGCCATGTATCGAACGCAGGCCATCCACAACATTCCACGGTGGAGCGTTGGAGTCTCCAGCATGAGATAGATGCTCTAGGTAAATGAAGCATGTGCAACCAAAGACACCAGTTGAATACAAAAATATGAAATTCATTACACCGGAGCGTGAGTTCGCATATATCATGGACCATATAATGCCCATGCATTACTGTACCACTAATAGGCGAAGATCTCAGAACCCGATTCATCGAATCAATCTCCTATCTCCCGTAAAACTGCTCCGACGATACTTTTGCGCGCGCCATACGTACGCATCAACATGTGGATCCGAACATTTCAAGACCAATCTCTGGTCACAGGATTTCAGTTTCAACCATACTTGAGAGGACACCCATTAGCGTAGAGATCTATGTGTACACAAATAATCAGCCGATTTCCACGGGCCATTTAAATTTAGCTTTTTCATTTCCAGCCCTATTCAATAGGCAGGTCGCACCTGCGCGATTGCGTGAAAGGTTTGGGCGCGCTCTCTCAGGGGCCCCCACCCCTGGCGCGCGCTGATGCCATCATGGCATATGTTGAAGCTTTGGGCAAAGCAGGTGCCCAACACCCAGTATATTAATACTGCTCAGTAATGCTGATTCAGCAGAGGATACACCCGCTGCGATGTTACACCGAATAGTCTAACCTCACGCGCACAATGAGCGGAGCGGCGCACGAGTGCATCCAGTTTGAAGTGTGCATACAAGCACAATGGTATTTCACGGTGGAACTTTCACCCTTCGTCCGCATCGCCAATGGTGCGGTCATGGTGATGCGATGGTGGATGGGGAACTACATCGACTACTCCGCTACCACGAGCAGTGGTCCACTATTGGTAACAGGAGACAGCGAAGTAGAATTGGCTAACTGTTGTTACGAAGCGGCTGTCGTCAGGGAATACTCGCCGAGACCGCTCTAGCTGATATGCACTATTCTCTACTTGGACCATGCAAAAAATCGGATACTTCCCCGGATCCTCAGAATCCGGTCGGATTCGTGAGAGGCGCCGTCAGTATTGGGCCATCCTTGACTTTGCACATTATGATGAAAGGTGCACGCGTATGCATATGATGCGTGGCATGCATCGACCGCGGTGCGGTTCCCGCGTGACGTCGACAGTGCCACCAAAACATCACGTGATGTGTTCAAGTCACTCCAATCGTGTGATAGACTCTATCAGATAGAGCTTCGTTCGTATCAATATACTGTTTGCTTCGCTCATGAGCAAGCTGTGGAGGACACGCCGCTTGTTATAGTAGTGCTCGAACTCCCAAGCCAGAATCCCTATTGCTCGGCGAATAGGAGAACTGCTCTGGCCAAGGACGTTTGGGTGTCTGGCTTCAGCTTTGTTGATACCAGAAATGAAAATCTTCTTGACCTTTGCTGTCGTGATCATAAACGCTGTCATT
>NW_003205273.1:0-1037 GCF_000006405.1 Perkinsus marinus ATCC 50983
ATGCATGTCTAGTATAAGCTTTAAACGGCGAAACTGCGAATGGCTCATTAAAACAGTTATAGTTTATTTGGTGATCGATTACTATTTGGATAACCGTAGTAATTCTAGAGCTAATACATGCGTCAAGGCCCGACTTCGGAAGGGCTGCGTTTATTAGATACAGAACCAACCTAGGCTCCGCCTAGTCCTTGTTGGTGATTCATAATAACCCGGCGAATCGCACGGCTTGTCCGGCGATGGACCATTCAAGTTTCTGACCTATCAGCTATGGACGGTAGGGTATTGGCCTACCGTGGCGTTGACGGGTAACGGGGAATTAGGGTTCGATTCCGGAGAGGGAGCCTGAGAAACGGCTACCACATCTAAGGAAGGCAGCAGGCGCGCAAATTACCCAATCCTGATACAGGGAGGTAGTGACAAGAAATAACAATACAGGGCAATTCTGTCTTGTAATTGGAATGAGTAGATTTTAAATCTCTTTACGAGTATCAATTGGAGGGCAAGTCTGGTGCCAGCAGCCGCGGTAATTCCAGCTCCAATAGCGTATATTAAAGTTGTTGCGGTTAAAAAGCTCGTAGTTGGATTTCTGCCTTGGGCGACCGATCCACCTTTCCTACGGGATTGGTTGGTATCAGGTTTGACCTTGGCTTTTTCTTGGGATTCGTGCTCACGTACTTAACTGTGCGTTGACCGTGTTCCAAGACTTTTACTTTGAGGAAATTAGAGTGTTTCAAGCAGGCTTATGCCATGAATACATTAGCATGGAATAATAGGATATGACTTCGGTCATATTTTGTTGGTTTCTAGGACTGAAGTAATGATTAATAGGGACAGTCGGGGGCATTCGTATTTAACTGTCAGAGGTGAAATTCTTGGATTTGTTAAAGACGAACTACTGCGAAAGCATTTGCCAAGGATGTTTTCATTGATCAAGAACGAAGTTAGGGATCGAAGACGATCAGATACCGTCCTAGTCTTAACCATAACTATGCGACTAGGGATTGGGGGTCGTAATTTAGACGCCTCAGCACTCGTGA
>NW_003207969.1:0-1738 GCF_000006405.1 Perkinsus marinus ATCC 50983
GGTCATACTACATTACGGTAAGGCTCCTACCCCAGAGGTAATACTATTGCCTCTGGAGTAGGAGCACTGCCGATACACCGGCATATCAGTGGCTATTCGAGATACTCGTATAAGTACTCCAACTACCCCACCACGTTCCTGCTTTTACGACAATCTCCTCACAAGCTTGCCGGAAACGCTGCAACAGACTAACAAATACAAAAAGATTTATGACAGGGAGATCCAGGTCGAGCAATACACCCCCACACTTCTCCTACGCTGGTTTCCAGCTCTTCTATCAGAGAGAGCCCCGGGCTCTGAGCCCGCAGGATCGTACACCAGGGCCAAGTTCAATAGAGTGCCAACACGGGATAATGTAACAGCAACATCAAGATGTTCTTGATGTTGCTGTCAGTTTTAGAGATATCGCTAACAGAATAGCACCATAATCCAGTTTGAACTGCAGCCCATTTTCATATGCCTCGCCAAGATAATGAAAGACGCGAAATCAACATCTCCATCATTATCTCCAATAGCCGACTCTAGCCCATCACCAAAGACCTGTCACCATCAGTGTCACCACACATGAACAGTCCAGCCTGACCAAAGACGTAGCCCTACCTCTCTCGAGAAGTCATCCCGGTCCGCTCCTTCTGTGCACTCATGCTCATTCTCAGTGACATCGGCGAATGATCTACACACAACCTCATCAATCATCGTTGCGAAGGTCAAAATTGAAAACAGCCTTGCCGCCCAAGCTACGCTATGATATCTTTCAGTGCAAGCCTGAGCTCAGCGAGGCTAACACGACCAGTCACTGGTCACCAGTGTGCTCATGATCACAGTCCTCGAAAGCCTCTCGGTACTTTACTATCTCAGCCTCCGAGAACGGCAGCAGGGGACAGACCTGAGCAACATCATAACTGTTTTAAACCGCGTTGTTGAGTCGAACCTCACTGAGGCGATGTTGTTCTCTCGTCAATCGCGGCGATTGAATCGCCACACCTCCGCCTTGAACAGATCGTAACGAACAACTCTGGCGCTGTTGGTATCGGCGCACAGCTTCTCAAGGATAGCCACAAATCGAGCTCTCGATAACGCTGGCCCGCCAGGTGGGAAGCCAAGCTTCGTGAACGCCTATCGTGAGAGACAAATTGCCTCTAGGAAAATCTCGTTTTCATGTGGACTTCCTCCGGCTCGATCATATCCTTCCTAACATCAACTGACCGGGACAGAATAGAGGGAGGGATAGACTCACAACTCTAGTCGCTGTCGGTGGGAATTCTCGTTCACCGTTGAGGCAGGGAAGAGGCCAACAGCGCTAGCTCCTGTCAACCTCATCGTAGGATTGTCGCTGACTGGTGACAGTATATTCGCATATCCCAATGATGCAAAGGAGGATATATCTCCACCGGATTTTGGCGATGGACCTGAACCGGCAACTACTGGGCCGCCTCTAAATGTCGTTCCACCTCCCAAGACCGAGGCGAACAGTTTGAGGACCTCAACCAGCTCCTCCAGCGCCAGATGTAGTGGGGACATTCCGGGCAGCAGGAAATGGAATGAGGCAGGGCAAGGTGTAAGCCGCTCTAGATTCCGACCAGACCGTCGCAATGCATTTGATGAGTTCGTCCGGGGCCGGCTCCGATCGAAGCAATGCATTGATGAGTAACGCGTGACGGTCGGTTTGTCCAATTTGCTCTCGGTGATGGAATTCTTTCAGACCGTGAATACAGCTTATGACAGCACATGATATCCG
>NW_003206877.1:0-1112 GCF_000006405.1 Perkinsus marinus ATCC 50983
ACCGGTAGGATGGATCGCTCGTCGAGCACACGGACTAGTTCTTCGCTAGCGATCGGTGTTGTTCGCAGAGCAGGGAGGGCGAGCGCGATAGCAATGTCGACTTTCATGGGGATCCAATCTGGGAAGACTGCAGAGTGTTGTCTTCATTCCTCCAACGGGAGCTCGAGAGTATCGAAGTGCCGTCCCTAATTCGTGGTGAGCTCCACGTTCATCGCCGGTTGTTTATACCTGCTGATAATGCATGAAAGCGTTGTAACTATCCGTTAGTATGTTCTCCTGTTATAGAGGGCCCCGACGAGCAGTTGTCAGATGGCAACAATGTTGACCTCACCGGCATCTTGCGCCTCTCTGGACTCGACTTGCAGAAAATCGCCGTAAGAGGAGACGATTCCTCATTCACACAGATTGGATCACCACATCAGCAACCAAGGATTGACGGTGTTTAGATATCGGGGAAGGAAGCCACCGGATTGGATGTCTCGTTCAACCGTCTTGATAGTCTCGACTGGCTTCCACTGCAGACTGTGGACAGTATCAACTTGAGAGCGTAGCCAAGGCATTCAATGCCTAGTCATTTCGGTTGTCTCAGTATAAGGTCTTTGGACCTATCCCATAACTCTCTGGCATCGATAGAACCAGGACAACTATCAGCACTCGACAATCTCGACACTCTCAGTCTGGCTTACAATCTCCTCACTGATATACACGATGCTCTACGCGTTCTCGCAAAAGATGTTGGTCGTAGTTTGCGATCCCTGGGCCTCTTCGGGAACCTGTGGCCTCCGAGAGGAGTACAGAGACAGGTCGAGAAGATGCTTCTCGCTTACTACTGACACTAGAGGGTCGCCTCAGGTTATCCGTTATCTACCACAACTGCTACTTCTAGATGGTCAAGAAATACTCCATCCCCAGAACGATCTGGAAACTCCCCAGGTGTTAGTCCGCATAAGCAGAACCTTTTTGATAGAGCCTGCGGCTCTCAGACATTGAAGCTTTCAACCTTGTCGTATATGGAGAGCATAACCAGCTTATGCGAAAGTGCGCCGTGTGTGACTCGAGGGTTTTTCGGGCAAGTCGATGCTTGCTGCGGCGCATCGCATCGTGACCATGCT
>NW_003200548.1:0-1152 GCF_000006405.1 Perkinsus marinus ATCC 50983
ACCTGATGGTAAGTACCAGCATAAATAAAAGATTTGTTTTACCGGGATTTGAACCTGAGTCACCAGTATGATAACCTAACACAATAACCACTACCCCAAACCTTCCTTGAAATATTCAAGTGTGTGATAAGGTCACTAAACTTGCAAACTTGCAGGATCGACTTGGAAGTGGCTTACCGCCTCCCCCGAGCCTCGAGGACATAGTCCTACCTCACTACTGTAGCATTGATCACTTAGACTACCATGACACTAGCCTACCCCGAGTTCTGAGACCGATCCCGAAAATAGTACTCAACAGGATTCGAACCTGGATCACTCGAGGGATAACCCACCACCTTGACCTACTAGACTAAACTCACTGTTGATACTGTGACTGGTTGTTGAACGACCCTACTATAACTAAAATTGAACAAAATCGTTAATTAATCCTAAACGGCGCATAATATTTGAAAAAGCTCTTCATAATGTTACTCAGGACGGCGAGAGGAGTCGATTGGTACCGGTTTGAGGGTGATGTTATGCGTCGTTGGCGAAATCGGCTTCGCAGTCGTACCTTTTTGCAGTGAGCCACCATTCGGACAATAAGGGCGCGCCCGGGGCCCCTCCCCCAACGCGCAAAAAGTGTACGCGGCGGAGATGAAGAAAAGGCGCCTTCCACCTAGCGGTGTGCTGGTTGATCCTGTCACCTGCGGTGCCAGTTGCTAGTCTACCTGCCACGCTGTGGCAGACTTGACGTTGTAGTAGTCCGCCATGGTCCTGCCTGACACATTCTGTTCGTGACCCACTAGTGCTATTAGTTTGGTGTTGAGCCAGTACCACTGGCTTGAGTGCGCACTGTTAGCCGGGCGCACTGGTCTGAGTTTTCCGATGTAGACTAGAGTGCTACTCTACTCTCTGATGCGCTCTCGCGCGTTACTTTGTATTGCTTTGAGGGGGTTCGAGTCTGCATGGTTGATTGGTCCGTGCACCCCACTTAAGTGGGGACCCCGCACGGACCCGTCGTAGTTCGAGCCTGCGACCTTTAGGATGAGAGTCAGACTGAATAACCACTAGAGTAATACCTCGCTTAAATAATTGTGTTTCGTCTTGGGTCGCCAGTCTCTAGTACCGTACACCGTGGTGGTTAGTTAAATCATAGTCGAAGACCTTGTG
>NW_003202689.1:0-2484 GCF_000006405.1 Perkinsus marinus ATCC 50983
AGTATCTCATGACTTCCGCATGTGATTCGACAGAGAGTACTTATGTGAAGGTAGCCAAGTGCTTGTGATAGTGTCAGAACATAGTCGTTCAAGTAGAGAGTGGGGTCCATAGTAGTTTCCAAGTGGATCTGTAAGTTCCTCTTGACCGACTGGCTAAGACAGTTGGATAGATAGATATAAGATAGTCGAGGGCCCAGCGCTGTTTGCTTCGCTTCACAGCGGACAAGACTCAGGAAGTAGTTGATACTCCTGTTATCAGAGTTTCCCTTGTACTGTTTGTTGTCGGGGCACTTGATATGGGAAACAGCATTGATGGCCTTCGTTGTATCAAGAGCCTTCTCCTTATCATAGTTGTGGGATAGATCACACCAATACGCCACGTTGGTGATGTCGTTGATAGAAGGGTGTTGTTGACCTTGCATGAGAGGGGCCTGGGGCACTCCTTGAGGGTAAACCTGCACAGTGGCAGCAGAAGATGTAACCTGCTGTGGATGTACTGTGTTTGCTGGCCTTCGAGAGAGGCTTGCAGCTTGAGAGTTAGGGCCTTCGGCGTCTATATAGGTGAAGAAGGTACGTCGTAGATAGACCTTCTTACTAAGAGGTTGGCCTTCCATGGCAGTCTCTAACTCAGCGGCAGATAACCATAGTAGTAGTGAGGGTTCAGCAATACCGAGGACTTCAAGGAGCTCAGCCAGCGGGTTCTCCACCATGTTAGTAGTAACACCCGCACTGGTTGACTCAACAACACTTGGGATAGCCATAATAGGTAATAAGGCTTCTTATCTTATCCATTTCAGCCTGAGGGCTGCGAGCCGTTTCATGCAACGAATAATGGGCGAGCGAGATTCGTGCATACGCGCGCGAACACCACTGAATGGCGGACATGATATGCTAAGGTATGTGAAGAAGTTCTTCACTGTTCTTCAGAAGAACAGTGATATGAATGGCAATGTATCGCTGCTACTGTGGTGACAGTGTGTTATTGCTGCTGAAACCTCGCCAGTTGAGTCTATTCTTAATCTGAATCAGGAGATTTGATCGTCGAAATCATGGCCCTAGTGTGATTTCCCTATCATAGGGACCCTATACCACTATACGGCGGTTACAGTTGGTTCGACTGACTCCTCCGATTACTGCTGAGGTCCCTGGCCGATATTGTCTCATTCGATAGAACCAGGTTTCTTGATACTCGGCTTGCACTATGGAGATCCCTACGCTGGTTAGGATTTCTACGCAGATGCGAGCACGCTTGTACTAAACCAGCGCCTTTGCACATACAGCAGTGATACTATCGAGTCGCTGTCGGGACACGCAGGTCCACGATAGGTTTACCACCCTATACGCTGGGACAAGTGTCGCAAAGTTGATACTACCTGCAACACACATCGTGTAGCTTGCGGAAGCTTGTAGAGCCATCTACATCTACTCTTTCGAGTACATCTGACAAAGCACATTCCCTCTATACATCGCCTCCCTTCCAGCGATGACGGTGTCCCCGGTACTTGGTGATACACGACAATGAGAAGTTCTCATTGAGAACTATAGCCGTTCCAGCCTCTGAGTAATTCATCCTGAGTTGCCATGTGAGAAAACCTTCACCTAGTAATGCGATTTAGTCCAATATCTTCGGCGGTGGATGCTCTCTTATTCCTCCAGTGGAGCAGCTCCACCCATGACAAGGAGATCGAGGGGTCGATCTCTCCTTCTCAATCATGTTGAGGATCGTCGATCCTTCCTTATCTTAGAGAATTTCACAGTACAGGACTTATACTGAGAACTTGAGTGAAGTATCTACTATCCGTGTACTAGGAACTCAGATCCATCTACACCGTGTAGACCTTGGGACCTGAGGAGAGGATTTCCCGGCCCAGACGGTGGAGACTGATAGCTGAGACAAAGAGTCTTCGTCCGAGACGTTCAGTCTTCGTACTCTGATGGACGGCCCGGAGCTTACCGCTGATGTACTCTCAGGCCTCCTCTCGCAGTCAATTGAAGACCCAGACAGTACGAACTGAGGTCCTCAGTCTGAGGACCAATCCCGATACACACTAGAGGATGGAACAGATTTACCTACAGTACGCGCCATCTAAAATCGTGCGTCCTTGCCGGCTAGTCTTTCTCCCGTGAGTGAGACGAATTATCGATCGATTCGTTCACCATGGGTCTCAAATGTCTTTCTTATAATGAAATTCGAGTCGCGCATATCAGACTCGAACGAAAGTTTTCAAGACCCGAGATCTGGACGGTGTTCCAGTCGACTCTGCATACCGGAAGGCTCTGATCGCCTTTGATTGCCGACGGCAATTTGCCGTGATGAATGGATGATATACATTATCCATAGGATGGCATAGCTGCCCCAGAGCAAGAACAGCCTTCATAGGGTGGTTTCTCGCATTTCAGCCAGTTTAGAATTGCATCGCGTGGAGACGAGACACTGTTGCGACGGATGAACATAACGATAAATATCGTGCCTAGGAGTCTAGA
>NW_003207956.1:0-1892 GCF_000006405.1 Perkinsus marinus ATCC 50983
GTACAGCTGCTGCTGCTGCTGCTGCTGTTCACAGATGGTCGGAGCCGACATCCAAAAGACGAGACATTATTGAAGATTGAAGGATAGATGCCAAGAGCTAGGTGTAGTGAGTCCATGCTACTACCACTACCCGATGGCGGTGGGCTCTCTTGTATGATGATGATGATGCTCATCATCGTCGTCGTCGTCTATGATGGCTGTCTATCTTTATTAGACAACACAGTTCAATAATATTTGGTGATACTACTAAAAATCAACTAATTTCTTCTCTCGCTTCTTGTGGTTATTCATCATCAACATCAATTCATCATCATAATACATGACCATTGGTCACGACCATATTTTACGTACAATAACTCACCTCAGTACTCGACTCGTTAGTAAGTAGACGGCGGCGGCAGCTATAGAACATATCGATTGATTTGATTTCATCCCCTTAGACCGTTGTTGAACAACGATCTTCTGACAATCATGACGACGACGACGACGAGACTAACCAATCCGCCGCATAAGTAGTTCAACAACAACAACAACAACAACAAGAAGAAGAAGAAGAAGAAGAAGGAATATGAATATTATAATATGATTAATACACTAACACTACATAAAGGTGGCACATAATGGTAACTACTATCCTCATTATTATCATCATCACTAGCATCATTATTATTATTGTATAAGGTTAATAAAGCCTTCGTTAGCCGATCTTTAAAGTGAGGTGCAGCGTCCATTATACTACTCACCACAGTGTTAAATAATACTACCATCTTATTATTATTATTCCCGACCTTCACATGATGTTCGTCGTCGTCATCATCATCTGTATAACCATCATCATCATCATCATGGTTGTTGTTGTTGTTGTTCTCGAGAGCTTGTACAATAGGTAATGGTATGGTAGCCATTATTGCTTGCTTCTCATTATTATAATCATCATCATATACCTTATTACTGTTAGCTACTACTGCTAGATACACTACTGCCAATGCTATCACATTAGTACATTCCTCATCAGTAACTACTAATATTGTATCATCATCATTATCATTCTTCTTCTTCTTATTATTATTCATCATGTATATATTATCATATAGTATACCATTGACAATTACCTCATCACAGAGTAATATAGCGGTACTAATAATTGAATAATATGATGATGATGATGATGATAATATAGTAGAATAGTTGGCTACCATACGTAATAGTGTTACAGCATTATTAATGTATGATGATGTATTATAACCAATTAGATGTAATACCGTAGTTTCTACAAAAGAAGAAGGAGTAGTAACAACCCTATATAACTAGTACTACTACTACTACTACCAGTATTATGTATTATATGTTCCCGATACTGCCAATACTCCTCCATACTACTAGTAGTAGTACTTATTGTCCTAGGCCTATGCCTATCATGATGATGCTGCTGCTCTTCCTCCTCATGTAGATGGACCGTAGATACAACTCGAAGAGCCGAATTGATACAATGTCGTATCGTTACTTCGGCAGCAGGAGGAGGTTGTATATCTATAACAAGCAGTATGTTATTGAGAATACTATTCTTCTTGTTGTTGCTCTTATTGTTAATACCTGTATTATTATTATTAACAACACTATTAGTGCTGAGTGATGCCTTAACAGCTATCCATAAGGTTGCAGCTATTGTTGATGTTAACTCCTCATTGTATGTTGTTGTTGTTGATGTTATAGGCTTATCATCTTCATCATGCATAATCCTCATAGTCGTCATGGTGGTCGTAGTCACAGTTGAATACATCATACATGCTGCATATAGAGTAGCTCTATCCCTGATAATAACAATACTAATGATAGTAATATATCGTATTATGATTGAATATATCATTACAATCCTGCATCTCTCCCAGCTA
>NW_003200699.1:0-963 GCF_000006405.1 Perkinsus marinus ATCC 50983
GGCCGGTATCGGTCACTCGCTTCAGCGCTATCCATTTTCGGGGCTAGTCGATTCGGCAGGTGAGTTGTTACACACTCCTTAGCGGATTTCGACTTCCATGACCACCGTCCTGCTGTTAAGATCGACCAACACCCTTTGTGGTATCTGATGAGCGAGCAGTTTAGCACCTTAACCGAGCGTTAGGTTCATCCCTCATCGCCAGTTCTGCTTACCAAAAATGGCCCACTTAGAGTCGTCTCATTGACCCCAATAGTTCAATTAAGTAACTACTGGATCTTGCCCATTTAAAGTTTGAGAATAGGTCGAGGAAGTTACTTCCCCGGAACCTCTAATCATTCGCTTTACCTGACAAAACTGATAAAGACTCTAGCTATCCTGAGGGAAACTTCGGAGGGAACCAGCTACTAGATGGTTCGATTAGTCTTTCGCCCCTATACCCAAGTCTGACGAACGATTTGCACGTCAGTATCGCTACGAGCCTCCACCAGAGTTTCCCCTGGCTTCACCCTGCTCAGGCATAGTTCACCATCTTTCGGGTCCTAACGGATATGCTCATACTCAAACCTTTCACCGAAGATCAAGGTCGGTTGTTGGTGACCCCAACATGGCCATACGGCCTCACTTTCATTACGCGTATAAGTTTGCCACTCACACACTCGCACATACGTTAGACTCCTTGGTCCGTGTTTCAAGACGGGCCGGAGGCAACCGTTGGAAGCCAGCATCGCGATTACTAAGTGCGAACAATCTCAAAGCCACATCCTGGCCACTCGACGAATCGAAAAGCGCAGGGTAATGACAGTTAGAAAGCTCGTTGACCAGCAAACGCACTTCCTCACTGACCGAGTAGTGAGTATCGCAAGGAAGCAACCAATTCACAGATAGCGAACCAATTAGCATCCAAGGATTATTTCCCCTCAGCCAGTGATGCTGACGACTGAAAGTAGGAAACACCACTAACAT
>NW_003199508.1:0-1877 GCF_000006405.1 Perkinsus marinus ATCC 50983
CGATACCCAGTCACATAGCGGATACCGTATTAAGAGGAATACGTGATACTCGTAACCCATAACGGTTAAACCGTCCCATAGATATTCAGACAAGCGCCCATTCTGACCGCTTTCAACCGTGCCAGTTTCTTACGCAACAATCACCGTACTATGCCACGCTCCTTATTCATCCTCAAGCTAACACTCTCGGAGTAACTTGAGAACACGATTCTGTTAGCGGATCGTATGATAGCAAGGACACAACACAGAGCCGCTCAGGGCGGCCCGCTCTGGAGCACAATCTAATCATTAGATGTTACTAACATCATGTTAGTGTGGATGATATGAGATAGTAGCTAGCACATGGTGATTCACATGCGACTGTATGCTATACTGAGCTCTGTCCAGTCATATGAACACACGATACAACAGAGTCGTCGAAAACTCAGCTTGATAGTACACTGCATTGAATAGATTGAAGCGAGTCGGGCAAACGATGATGGACTTAAGTACTTAATCGGGTAGTAGCAAGTCGAACTCCGGATACGAACTTCATAAACCGGATGGGTCTCCATGAATTGCAGATCAAGATGGCGAATCATTCCCTCATGCAGGTTCTACTGTATATCCATGTTGAGGTTAGTCTTTAAACTTATCTGACTTAGAGTCTCCAAGTTAGAGAACCCGTCGCTTCGCTCCAGAACTCTCAAGCTCGTTTTTGCTCAGAGTAGAAGCAGACAGTGAGTGGAACCCTAAGGCCTATTTCACAAGAAACGCTCCTTAAGGTGCACCTTTAATTTAGGAGCAAGGGACAAGGAGACTTACACCTTACGCGAAGTGCTTTCACTATAGTTGCACCTCGTGCTCCGTACTGAGGTCCGCGAGGTGCATCTTCAGCTTAAGAGTATAGAGTATACCGGCGCGTATGAAAACGTCGACGCAGTGCTCCGATGAAGCTCAAAAATAAGGTAATGGCCATTGAGTACAGCAAACTCAAAAACACTACCACCATCAACTCGCTCGAGAATAATCGGTCATCACCGTAAAACGCTAAAGCGCCAAGTCGAATATGCAATTGCAAGTCTAATTGCTTGGTTCAGGGACAGAACATCCGCGTACGAGTGTCTCGCCGCGACACGCATGGTCTGGCGGGAAAGAGCGAAGCGAACAACCGAGAATGGTAAGGCCGGTGCGATAAAGTGCCATAATGTACCACCGGAGCAGTTTCACGGCGCCAAGGAGGGGGCTTGAAATATCTCCTATGAAATCGCTTTACGTGGGGAGACTCTCCCTGCTCCTTGTAGGGTAAGGACTCCCTACTAAGGAGCCTTACGGTGAGGAGCCTAGTGACACCTTACCTCACTCCTACCCCGCAAATCGTGAGAATGTAAAAGTGCCTTGGAACGAAACCGTAAGCTACCTCACAATTTTTGCTCTTTATGAGGGCTTGTGAAATAGCCTCCTAACGATGCGGGAAAATTATAACGTTGTGTGTGTTCTCCTGAAGATCGGGAGTTAGGATCTGATGCGAGAGATATAGTGGCAGCAAGTAGTCTATTACAAAGAATTTCGTAAAACGATAAGGGACTACTTAAATAGGACTTTCATACTGCAGCGAGCATTCGCTGTAGAGCACACGTTGACTGGAGAGTATATTGCGTGTGTGTGACATAAGAAGCGACCAATGGAAACAGGTTTGTAAGAATTCCTGGAAGGTATTGAAATTGCTATACTCCTACTGGGGTGCTAATCGTCTTTGAAACATCCCTTGTATCCCAAAGCCATAAGGTCCAGCAGTATGGACCTTAGCCGGTAGCTTAGCCACCTTAGCCGGCTACTGCGGCTAGCTTAGCAGTAGCCGAGACACAGATATAGACTGCGACTTCACGAGAGAGTAC
>NW_003215650.1:0-1641 GCF_000006405.1 Perkinsus marinus ATCC 50983
ATTGGCTCCAGCTCAGTATAATTCTCCGATTGTTGATTGAGAAGTCCTCTGGCTCGTTTCAATCGCCTACACTTCTCAGTAGGGTGACCAGGCCGCTCGCAGAAGATACAATAAGAGCTCTGCTTATTTATAGGGCTTCCCCACGACTGCACGAAGCGGCCTTTTCCTTTGGCTTTTCCTTTTGCATCTCCCTTACCTTTCCTCACTGCTTTACCTTTCCCTCCTTTTGGGAGGGTTGGGAAAGCTGGCCCTGTGGGAGAATAGCCATACTGAGTAGTTGCGACAACTTTGGCAGCCGCTTTTGACATAATATCATCATAGGGGTTTCGTGCCAGATGAAGCAACTGTCCACATCCCTGATTGCTGTCAAGCATACATGGCAATAGTTGGGCCGTCGAAGAATGATTCTCCGGGAGGAGGTGGTATACATAGGCTTTGCAAACTTTATCTTGGGCATCCTCCTTCAAGTCAGGGAATGATTGATGGACCATCTTACGAACTTGGACTACAGCAGCATCAATCGAATCAAAGTCCGACAGCTGCAGCCGATGCAAGTCTTTGAAAGCCTTCACAGAATTGCCACCATAGCGACGGCGAAGGGCTTCTTGAGCAATCTCTAATTGAACCTTAGCAGGCTCTGTAGATTGGCCCAATACAGTAGAGACTGTAGAGTATGCTCCATCAGTCACGCTCAGCATGAGCAGGCATAGCCGGGCTTCATAACTCAACATGAGTCCTTCGGACATGATCTTAATCTTGTTGAGAAATTCCTCAACATCACGTTCCCCTGTGCTCACACCATCCCATTCAAAAGCGAGCCTTTTTAACTCAGCTCGGTTGTAAGGGATGTAACCAGAGGAGCTAGATTGGTGATTGGCTACCCCGACAGCCATGGGATTGGGATTATGTGCTTCCAATGCCCTTGGCAGCCGTGAGCTGGTACCAATTTGCTCTTGTGGTCCCCTTGTAAAATGCTCAGGTGAAGTCTGGACTCCTTGAGCCACGAGGGACACTGAGCGTTCTTGAGGGGTAACTTCCCCAAGATTGACTGGAGTAACAGCCTCTAGGGGGAAAGTTGTAACTATTGAGCTGTGATCACTATCATCGCCACCGTAGTCTGGGGGCGGATTGAACTCCGGCGGACTAGACGGCGGAGGGAACATCCTGGGTCTGGGCACCAGTTGAATGCACTGGTGCAACACAACACTTAGGTATGAGAGCAGATAATCAGTGCAGCCCCATAGCTTAGGGAGACGAATCGATCAACCTGTGCGCATGTTCGTGCGTTCTGACACGGTGCGATCGGCTGACCACTCACCAGTCGAATGCACTGGTGCAACACAACACTTAGGTATGAGAGCAGATAATGAATGTAGCCCCATAGCTTAGGGAGACGAATCGATCAACCTGTGCGCATGTTCGTGCGTGCTGGCACGGTGCGATCGGCTGACCACTACTATCCTACATAGAGTGTGAATCTATCAACAAGATCACTATTAGGACATGCAGTAGTATCAAATAAGGATGACCTGGTTTCTCAGAGCTTTGTTTCTTGCGTACCAGTGTTTGAGTGGTGATCACTAGTGCCGGTTTGGACATTCGATCACTAGTGCGAGTTTGGGTGGTTCGGTGGTGTCATGT
>NW_003216165.1:0-1240 GCF_000006405.1 Perkinsus marinus ATCC 50983
TGATACACTCAGTGTGTTTGAAGGCAGAAGAAAAGTCCGTTCGAAATAATAATGAATTACATTCCAACAACAAGTGGAATAAACTGAGTTGCTTCCTCGATCACGACCAAGGAGGTATTACATCTTTTCCGCGGTCAAGAACAACCCCAAGGGCCCCCTTAGAAGCCAAAGCATCCTCTCCAGTAGCAACAGAGAATCGAGAAAATCTGAAATACAAAATGACCCCGCCGAGGATCGAACCGGAATCCTAGGGGATACGAAACCAACACCCTAACATACTCGACTACTATAACCCCAAAATCCTACTTCTCCAGAAGTATCGGCCATCTAGACATAATAACTAATCCCGAATCTAAGAACTTCGTCGGTGCAGAACACTCGCACAAGTACGTCCCAAACGCCTTCGTTGCATATTTCAACTGAGTGCCTGAGAATAACTCCATCGCGCTACCAAGTCACAGTCGTCTCGAGAGGAGGAGGAACAGGTGTGCAAGCGTGACTTCTTCAAAAATGAGAGTTTCAAGTTAATTTCTTCTTATATATATACGATGTACCAATTCCCAACGGAACACAAAACACCTTTAAAAAATACCTCCCTAATATTAGCTATTTTTTAACAGCGCGGATTGGATTCCAAAAACACACCCAGCTGCACGATCATTGCAAATTTCCATATTGAGCTTTCACTTTTCACAAATCGCAACAAGTCCATCGGATCATGAGAGTTTCATCCGTTTTTCTTCAAGTGGCGTAATACTCTGTGAAAAACGCTCTGCAGCAGTCGTGAAATATGTTTTTCACATCACTAGGGTCAAGAAACTCCATTCTAATGACCTCACAGCGTATGGTATAAATCATAATAATAAACCATAGAAATCAGAAGAATAAAACCCGACCCGAGTTCCCAAAGTCATAAATTATCGAGCGACCATTTCAATGCAGTTTCTTGACACTAGTGGAGACATATTTCACGACTACTGCATATCACCGCGAATATCGCGTTTTTCACTTCACGTAAAACGGGTTGTGAAACTGCAATGGCCTCGCGAAAGAACTGTACACGTCGGAAGACAATTAATCACATCAACCAAAACTTCGTCGTAACAACAACATCATCCGCAGATCCCCACTCACGATTCTGCACATATCTTATGAGCTCCCCCCTCGCAAAAAATCTTCCGCAAAATAGAGTATTGATCATACTAGCTACTGCGGACTGACGACCTGTCCACGCTTCCTG
>NW_003208569.1:0-1409 GCF_000006405.1 Perkinsus marinus ATCC 50983
CTGAGAGTTGCCGCTGTCGGCGACCTCTCGAGCTAGGATGATCACGTGGGCGACTTGATGAATAGAGGGTGATGTGGTAAGGTTGGAATGCCCACTGTGGTGCTTCAATACGGAAGGATGTCGTTTCATGAGCGTTTATAGTCGTAAGAACATTCTGGATCACTGCTGTTGCGTTGAGCATATACAATTAGAGATAGAGTAGGAGGGAACTTCCACTCTTGTGCCGTCAGAGGGACATGTGGAGCGCGACAGAGTAGAATTGTTATTTGAGTGGTGGTACTGGGATTGGAACCGGGGACCTTTGGGGCGACCGCACTCTGCATCGGTAGAACTTGTATTTCTCGTTATGAGGTCCGCACCTAAGCTTCAGGGGTATGCTCTCATTCAATTCCGGTAGGGAGAGGTGAAATTTGATTACGACGCAAACTCGTTGGTCCACAGGGAGTTCGGTAGAACGTCCAATGTGACCGCCAAAATTCAGAAGAGGCGGGAGGAGTTCATTAAAGAGAAGTTCCCGTATTTTCGTGGCGCAGTGACGGACGAGATGCCTAAACGGGGGAGGAAGTGATAACACACATGATGCTGTTTCCTATGGTTAGCGATGGGAGAAATAGCTGCTGAGGTCAGGTCCGGAGGCCACTTTGTGGACCCTTCTATGGAGCCTCTTAATCTGGATGGCAACGATTCAGTGCATGATGGGTATGTGAAGCAGAGGATGGATCAAATCGATGACGATTTCGTCGATCATTTGGTTAGAGAGGGAAAGACGGGAGGAGGTAGTAGTTGTAGTAGAATGGCGCATACTGCAAGTCTCTTTTTTTCAGATATGTTCCAAACCTTCGAAGCTCACCTTGCAGCAATAGCAGACTTTAAGGCTACTAAGGTTGCGGTGATAATAATGGGAGGGGGTGAAGTTGAGACATATTGAATTCTAAGCGAGGGGGTTTTACTCGTAACGCGTTATAGGGTAATGGACATTAGTGATGGCTACTAAGTTGAGGAGGGTTAAGGGGTCGATGGTATACTGATGTGGTAGTAGAATTGGGCGATGGATGGTATTTAGGCTAGGACCCAACGAGAGGCCCATATTAAGAGAATAACACAAGTTGAGTACAACCCTTTGCATGGTGGAGATGGCCAGGCACGATTGATGGAAGCTAGTGAGGTGGTATGGGGAGGGGCTTTTGTTGGCGAGATGGATGATGACGATGGGGCAGGAAAGTGGTATCGATCCTTCGTATCGGCGTAGAGATGATTATCACTCTTAAATGCTATGGGGAAATATGTAGATCTGAATATAGAAAAGAGTAGCTTGAATATGAAGTCGTCGGTCGAGTTTGATTATGTCAGCCTCCATCCTATGCTTTGGAAGGCGACAGGAAGCCGCTGTTGCCTGCTGAGCAACATGC
>NW_003215276.1:0-1044 GCF_000006405.1 Perkinsus marinus ATCC 50983
ACGCCATCATCCGCTGGCTCTTGGCCTTGGTCAACGTCACTGCTGGTGTAGTCCCTCTACTCCTCATGATTGTGGTACACGTCCATCTGAGTACTCTGCTTATTACTCCGTCGATCAGTGAGTACAGCAGGCTCGCTTTCCACATCCTCTTCGGTCGTGATCTCAGCTCGTGCAATGTCAGATTGGTACCTAGTCGTATAAGGTGCACTGGAGGCGTATGCAGCTTCACTCAGGGAAGTGTTTCTATCCAGTGCTCTCTTACCAGGTGTAATTCAATCTAGTGTAACTCTAAATCAATGGCATAACACTGTTTATTCGTCCGGAGTCATTCCCGCATCTGAATTTGTGCAAGGCCGGGTAGAAAGAGGCCAGCCTACGGTTAGCGTTTGGTGCGGTAGCAATACGTAGGGGTGATCGACACTCCGAGAAGGGTGTTGAGGTTTTATCATTCGTTCGATGGATTTATTACGTTTCTCTATCACTTCCCATCTCCGTCATGAATCCTACCATATAGTAGCTTCAACTACGCAACACTCCGAGGGCTCAATGGCTCACATATCTCCTCTGACAGGCTCGTGTTCAGTTTAATAGTCGTTCGGGTTGGAGAAGTTCTTCAGGAAATTGTATACTCAACTCGCGTATCTTATGGCAGGCTGCTGTACAGCTACATCTAAGCTTCTGAACTACTTCGTGATGGTCGTACTCTTTCTTGTTGGCGCCCTCGTCATCGTGGTTGCGTCACTCGTACTGGCATCCGATTTCCGCACACTAGTTCGTAACTGGTGGTTGTGGGTCGCTGTTGCTGCCGGTATAGTCATCATTATTGTCTCTTGCTTGGGCTGCGGTGCCACTAGAAAGCAGAATCGCTTCTTCTTGACCCTCTTCCTCATCGTAGCGGGGATCGTATTCGCTTTGCTCTGTGTAGCAGCGATAGCCTCCTCGATCTACATCGGTGATGTCAACGCCATCGCGAGGATGAACTTTGCTGAGCTCAACGAGGTCTCGGGTTCTGAAAAACAGTCATATGATTTCATACGAGAATCC
>NW_003204559.1:0-1784 GCF_000006405.1 Perkinsus marinus ATCC 50983
GTTCTAATATGAGATACCGGGAAGACACTCTGCCTGCCATGATGATGGTCACGGGTAAATCATGCTAGTCGCGGGCGGGCGCTAGATCAAAACAGCACGTCGAATCGATGTAAATTAGCTAAATTGTGGCGGATGGTAGTTGTGACTTTCCACGTTGAATGACGGACGAGATTCAATTCGTTCCCAACTCGAGTGGTCGGCGATGGCCGCTGTTGGCGTATCGAGGGTATCTCTACCTCCACAATAGAGCTAATCCACAGACTTCCTATTGGCGCTGTATTAATGCGCATAAGGAACAACACTGTAGTGTTCGACTAACGGTTAAGGGAGATCTCAATGGTGACCCTAAGGACCTCACTGTTACCAACCTACCATTGAGGGAACACGTTTGCGGCGAACCAAACTCGAACATTCGACAGGTCTGCGCTGAAATGGAGTTTGCGGCGATCAATGACGTGGATTTGAAGATCCCCGAGATCTACGATAAAACTGTTGTTGACCTTCCAGAAGAGGTTGTAGAAAGACTGCCGAAGAGGGAATGTGTGGAGAATAGCTTACGACGAGTTAGACAAAAAGTGGCTGCTGTGAACAACGCGGCTCGCCCGAGTAAGCATCTGGGTGGGAAATGAATCTTAGGTCCACTCGTGCTAGATACGAAGTATGTACGAATCATACCATCTTTCATCGCACAGATTGCTGTAGAATATCCAACTCAGATTAATCTCTGTGAGAAATCTATGTAGGGTAGCGATAGGCAACCTCGTCAGAGTGAGATTCAGCCTGTAGAGGTCTCATGGACAATTATGCGTTCTGTCAAATTTCTCTTAAGAGCGTCTTTCGGAGACTACTCAAGACTTCTAGGAGGGAAAGTCGCAGTTTCTTGTGCAACTTTGCGTTGTCAATTGTTCCATATCTACACCCGCGTGGAGATATTCGCTTCCTCCCCATTTCAGAGTACCCTACAATCGATCTCACTCGTCTTCCTCTCGAGAAGCCGTACAGTGTGCCTTCCTTCTCTGGTCGACCTTTCCTCGCTTTCCACGGCTACCTCTACCGCCAGGATGCAGCGTACAATGGTAAGCTACACTGGAGATGCATAAACTATCATAAACAATTACATTGTCCATCAACTCTTATCACAACTGGTGACCCCGAAGACCCCGAGAATATGGTCATCACTAATTTGAATAAAATCAAGTATCATATATGCGGTCGACCGAATGCTCGTGCTCGAGTGCTTTATCATGAAGCCGTTGAGCGTGCCATGGAGGTCACCGATGACAGCAGGAGTATCTTAGTGAAGATCTACAATGACGTGTTTGGTGGAGAACCTCCGGAGGTGTTGCAACAGCTCCCCAAGAAGGATAGTATTCTCGAGTATATGCGAAAGATGCGTTTAAAAGGTTGTCACGCTCGGACTAGTACTACTGTTTCGAGGACCTCTGTTGAAGCTCATGAAGATACCGTTCTTTGACTATTAGCTATCATTCCCTGTATTACCTGGCAATCCTTGCAACTGTGAACCAGTCATTGAGTTGCCTTAATGTCACTATGTAGAGGTGAATGACGCTCTTAATGCACGTCCCAGTATACTAGCAGGAGTATGAATAGAGAAATATCACCATTGTCGAAGTGGAATAATGGTGACATAATGTTGTCGTTGAAGTCGGATGATATCGTATTTGACACAGTTAGATTCGCTCTCCCTGTCAGACACATGATGCTTGTTAATTTGACTCGGCGACTATGATCTGACTAGGAGTTGGAGTTATAACGGTATGACA
>NW_003204865.1:0-3925 GCF_000006405.1 Perkinsus marinus ATCC 50983
ACGGAAACATGCCCGGGTATCGGGAGCAGTGCAATCCTGAGAAAATGAGGATAATTCATAACTGAATACTGGACTGTGTCTCACCTGGCGAAGTGACCGACTTGACCGCATTTGAAGCAAGGCTTTGGTTGGTCTGCTCATTAGGGCAATCACGAGCGAGATGGTCGGGCTTGCCACAGTTGTAGCAGTTCATAGGGCGACGACCAGTAGGCTAATAGAAGATATATTCATACCACACCAATCGTAATTCTTACACGACTGCTGCTAGTAGCCTGAGGGCAATCTCTGGCGAAGTGACCAGGCTCGTTGCAGATGAAGCAAGTTGAGGAGGAAACGCGCTCAGTAGTGGTGGTAGTTTCAGCAGTATCAGTCATTATTAGTAAACGTACGATAACTAGACCCTAACATAGATGGAATCCTTGAGGACACAAATCCCTCAGCTCACGATAATCCCCCCACGATGATAACAAATCGATCGCTATGGCGAGCGCTAATGCCAAAAATCTTAAACGCTATAGACTACAGCGGAGCAAGGCTGCAAGTTCGATCCCCGGTGAGGACATTTCTCCCTCCCGAAAATGCCAACTGATGAATGCAAACCAATAGTGAGAAGGAAACTTTCCGGTGACACTGTGAACACTATCAATGCTACATAACAACTGTTCATCATCAAAACCGCAGTGAATGCATCTCTCGCTTGAGTAGAATCTCCATCATTTCCAACGGCAGCACTTCCCCGCTTGCCATGTTAGGGACATAACAGTCTCTTCCCTGCAGTAAAGCTCGCATACACGGCTCGAGAAGTCTCGACCCACGAAGCACAGTAGAACGATCACTAGAAGCAAGCAACCGCATCGGGTTGGCGTCAGTACTGTTGAACCCGAGGGGAACTCCCAGCACATAAGATAGCATACGAATCAAATGAGATAGATACAAAGCAGCTACACTAGGAAACTGCTCTTGAGCCATCATGTCGCGACTTGACACCATAGGAAAGCCTCTAATCGTGCGGTAGCGTCCACTGAAATTTTCTATGGGGTACAACTCGTTGGTGATTTCCCTCAACATCATAAGACGAATATAATACCGACAAAACACGAGGCTTTTCAGCACCCTTTCACTTTTATCAATGATTACTGTCGGTCTCAGCTTCACACGATAGCCCAAAGATTCAAGTTGCCGACCAGCGACTTTGATAACACTTTCAGAACACTTTTCTCGGTAGACACCAGCTGTTGCAATTTTTGCGGTCAAAAATTCACTTTTAGCAGTTTCTTGTCGCACATCAAAAACTAGGTCTTGTCGTCGTCGCTTGAGCAGTTCTACTTTGTGCATGCGTGCACACCGAGACCTCTTGCTGAGAACTGCATCAACCTCTTCCATAACAACAACAGTCCTGTTGACCACAGCACAGTATTGGCGGTAGAACTCCCACATCGCCTCCGCTTGAGCGATTAGTGCATCTATAGACACTTGTGAGCAACTCGCATCAGCTTCACCAGGAGGACCAGAAGAGGACGATGACATTTAACAGCAGTGTTGGAGTAGGAATATATGTTCACTTTCCTCACCTGAGCTCAGGAGTTTCCTATACAGTGTTGGAGTAGGAATATATATGTTCACTTTCCTCACCTGAGCTCAGGAGTTTATATACGAATTCGGGAAAGAGTGTACGGAAACCAATAAGAATTTCCCGAGATTTCCTCACAATTTTCATATCATCACCAGTGCATATTTTCCCACACTGCTCTTAGTTTCTCCACAACATTGAAAATGACAATTCATCGGGGTGTCTCAAATTGATCGGAAACACAACAGGAAAATGAACTCAATTTTCCAATTGAATGTGAAACGATCAGCTCGTCAAACAGTACCAACCACGCGAGGAACATTCACATTGCCCACCGACCTCAACGGCCAGAATAAACAGAATGCCTCTACTAAGTAATATACTGCTGCTATCACTAAGACAACTCATACCACACCATCACCACATCGTCTTCATCGAGCCTGCTGCTGCTGCTCTACAAACACAGCGCGATGGAACCGCATACAGATTCTTAACAACAACAACCACCACTACTATGAATAACAGCTGTGCTACTATGAGGAACAAAAGTATTATGAACATACTCAGTGTTTTTCACTTGCCGATGTGAAGAGCGCGTACTCAGGCCTCTTAGTTTAGGAGCATACGCCCACACACAACACCGACTAGAGCCACCATATAAAATTACTACTAATATTACTACTCGCCTTTCACGTGACCGCGCGCCACGAAATTATACACATACGCAGGCAAGCAGCAAGAACTGCATCCCATAGCGAAAAATACAAAGCGGCACCCGTCAACGATACAGAACCCGCGACAAGTCGACCAAGACGGCTGGCACGGTGAGAGCTCAAAATGGCGGTGAAAATATAGTGAACATGACGAAACGATGTACAATAAATAATGATGGCGTTATGATTGATAATTAAAGTAACCGTCATAGAAGAGAATTGACAGTTGATTCACGACGAGTGGTTGCGGCCCTCCATGGTGACATACCAAGCGTTAGAGGTAGTACGACGGAGCGATGATAGAAAACTGCGCTGTTCTTCATTGCGATGATGATCATCATTATTCATGGAGTGACTTGATAGAAACGATGGTGATGAAAGTGAAGACTCTCGAGGGACGTTACCGAGATGCTCCGATGCGACGGAATCTGAGATCAATTGAAATCAGACAAAATACTCAGCGCTCGGTGACAATGGTAAAACTTTGAGAATTTCCTGATGGTTTCTGTACACTTCTACCCGAAGTCTATAATTAGTGTGGAAACTCCTGAGCTCAGCTTGAGGAAAGCGAACATATATTCCTACTCCAACACTGTATAGGAAACTCCTGAGCTCAGGTGAAGAAAGCGAACATATATTCCTACTCCAACACTGTATAGGAAACTCCTGAGCTCAGCTGAGGAAAGCGAACATATATTCCTACTCCAACACTGTATAGGAAACTCCTGAGCTCAGCTGAGGAAAGCGAACATATATTCCTACTCCAACACTGTATAGGAAACTCCTGAGCTCAGGTGAGGAAAGCGAACATATATTCCTACTCCAACACTGTATAGGAAACTCCTGAGCTCAGCTGAGGAAAGCGAACATATATTCCTACTCCAACACTGTATAGGAAACTCCTGAGCTCAGCTGAGGAAAGCGAACATATATTCCTACTCCAACTAGCTCTGGGAATTCCTTATTGCTTTCTGTACACTTCTACTCGCATTCTATAACTAATGAGCTCAACTGTGGGAAAGCCATATACATATAAATATTATCTTCCTTTTTCGACCATACCACACCATCGCCACTTCTACCCACCTTTTGCGTCGTCAACATCGAAACTCGCCGGTAACTTGACTGATGGTATGCACGATAGTGAGAAGAGAGTCCGGCCGACCTGGAAAACCAAATACTACTTACATAAAAAATATTAAAATATTTTTTATATTTTTTTAATTTTCCACTGAAAATCAACAATGTACAAAATTATAAATTCTCAACAGAGCCCCTTCCATAGAATCAACAGTGCAAATCAATTTGATATATTAATTGCGTTAAAAATGACATCCGTAGGATTCGAACGTGTGCGGCATACGTGAATTGATAAGCTTACCATTTCGGGCAACGAAATTCCCTACTGCCTAGTGTGACGTTATTCCAATACATTCACTATATATAACTGTTGATTTGAAACATAATCCTTCCCCTATTTCTATACCATAACAGCCCGAAATAATCTACGATATTACGATAGCATTCCATCCCCCCTCCAGAAAACACAAGCACCTTACTTGAATAGCCGTCGGAGCCCCAATCGCCGACAGAGGAACTTCCCCGCCTCGTACGGCACCAGCGTGCCGAATTTTGACATCAA
>NW_003204865.1:4025-5120 GCF_000006405.1 Perkinsus marinus ATCC 50983
CGTAGTAGCAACTACGTCCACGCAACTGGGAGAGGCGCACGCGACACCATCACAAGAGCCGTCCGAGGTCAACGCCGACTGGAAACGATCAAGTCGGTGACCTTGAGGAGATACTGATGAAGTTGCTTGGGATTGCATTGGGAATGATGACAACAATGAAAAAAGAATAATTTACCAGCTGAGGGAAGCGAACATATATTCCTACTCCAACACTGTATAGGAAACTCCTGAGCTCAGCTGAGGAAAGCGAACATATATTCCTACTCCAACACTGTATAGGAAACTCCTGAGCTCAGCTGAGGAAAGCGAACATATATTCCTACTCCAACACTGTATAGGAAACTCCTGAGCTCAGCTGAGGAAAGCGAACATATATTCCTACTCCAACACTGTATAGGAAACTCCTGAGCTCAGCTGAGGAAAGCGAACATATATTCCTACTCCAACACTGTATAGGAAACTCCTGAGCTCAGCTGAGGAAAGCGAACATATATTCCTACTCCAACACTGTATAGGAAACTCCTGAGCTCAGCTGAGGAAAGCGAACATATATTCCTACTCCAACACTGTATAGGAAACTCCTGAGCTCAGCTGAGGAAAGCGAACATATATTCCTACTCCAACACTGTATAGGAAACTCCTGAGCTCAGCTGAGGAAAGTGAACATATATTCCTACTCCAACACTGTATAGGAAACTCCTGAGCTCAGCTGAGGAAAGCGAACATATATTCCTACTCCAACACTGTATAGGAAACTCCTGAGCTCAGCTGAGGGAAGCGAACATATATTCCTACTCCAACACTGTATAGGAAACTCCTGAGCTCAGCTGAGGAAAGCGAACATATATTCCTACTCCAACACTGTATAGGAAACTCCTGAGCTCAGCTGAGGAAAGCGAACATATATTCCTACTCCAACACTGTATAGGAAACTCCTGAGCTCAGCTGAGGAAAGCGAACATATATTCCTACTCCAACACTGTATAGGAAACTCCTGAGCTCAGCTGAGGAAAGCGAACATATATTCCTACTGCAACACTGTATAGGAAACTCCTGAGCTCAGCTGAGGGAATCGAACATATATTCCTACTCCAA
>NW_003204865.1:5220-7840 GCF_000006405.1 Perkinsus marinus ATCC 50983
CTGAACTCATAAGTTTCTCTACGATTTATACAAGAATCGGGTAAAAGCGCACAAAAACCAACGAAAAATTTTCTCCCGGAATTTTCATATTGTCGCCGACACTTAACAGTGATTATATGCGTATTTTTCCGCGATGGAGTTTCACCCGTTTTACGTGAAGTGGTGGTATGCAGTAGTCGTGAAATATATTTTCACTGGTGTTTTCCATATCACTAGGGAATATATCATTTTATGATTTCTTCTCAGGAGAGTTGCCCACATGATGGAATTCGTGCCAAAGAATAACAGACTTCTCGGCCTCAACGTTAACCGAGGTTTAGCAGTGAAGATACGCCTTCGTCGCAACAGGGATCCAGGACACTTTCTGTCGTATATGGATATCCTTGGTAATTTATTTGTAGTCGTAAAAGTCGCATAAATCGGTTCCCATGCTAATTCAATTGTAGTCGTCAAAGTTGCATAAATCAGTATATATGGAAGTTCTCAGTAATCTAATTGTAGTCATAAAAGTTGCATAAATCGGTTGACTGTTGTATATGGACGTCCTTGGTGATTTAATTGTAGTCGTAAAAGTTGCATAAATCGGTCGGCTGTCGTATAGGGACGTCCTCACTAATTTAATTATAGTCGTGAAAGTTGCATAAATCAGCTCATATGGAACTCCTCACTAATTTAATTGTAGTCGTGAAAGTTGCATAAATTGATTTTCAGGTACTATTCTACATGAGCTTGTCCACAACTCCTACGGTCCTCATAACGCCACTTTTTATAAATGTCTTGACGATATCAAAGCGGAATGTGAGTTACTAATTTTGGGACATCCCTTGTCGTTGGAGCTCTTCCGTGGGAGGACCCAGGGATATGATTCGGGTAAGTTTTGGTATTATTATCGTCAGTGTGGGAAAATATACACCACATGTGTTGGTGGGAATATGTGTAAGTTTTGGTATTTTTTTGTTTTTTTACGCGAACTCATATGTAAAGTAGGAAACTCCTGAGCTCGGCTGAGGAAAGCGAACATATATAGCTTCAGTTTTGTTGTAGGATTTCTGGCATTCCTATCGAGGGTTATATATGGTCCGTTGGAAAACTATTATCATGGTCAACTACGTGCGTTGGTGACAATATGGATTTTTTTGGAAATTTTACGACAATTTTGGCATTTTTTGTTGATTTTTCTACGTTAACGAGAAAACTCCTGAGATCAGCAGAGGAAAGGAAACATATATTCCAATACTGTTGTTGGTAATTCTCATCGAAATTTATATGTGTTCATTGGAATATTATTATTATGGAAGTTTCACCCTAGTGATATGAAAATCACTAGTGAAAAAAAACCTATTTCACGACTACTACATACCATGAATTTCGTGTTTTACGCCACTTTACGTAAGGAAGGGTGAAACTCCAATATTGTAGGTGCTGCTTCGTCGAATAGTGACAAGCTGGTTGAGTTCAGCGCGGGAGTTGGTCGTAAGCGAACGACTAGGGGAAAAACGGCTCGAGTGAAGCGAGGCCGGGGGAGAAGGCTGGGCGGCGATAAGCAGGCCTATGCTGAGCTCTCACAAAGAGAACTTGCGAGGTGAGAAGATATTTACTACATTTACTTCGTTGGTGATAATGTGAGAATTTTAATTATAATATTTAATCTCGGAAAAAATAACACCCACTGGAGTTTCACCCGTTTTACGTGAAGTGGCGTGATACTCGCGATATTCGCGGTGATATGCAGTAGTCGTGAAACATGTTTTTTATATCACAAGAAACTCCATTGAAAATATTTTCAGAATGGCGGCGGAGCGACGCATGCGAGACGCCGAATTATGTGACACTCACGATGATGGTCCTGACGGTAGTGATAGTGGTAGAAGCGTTAAGAGGAAGAGAGGTATCTTAGGTTGCTCATTGAAAGATACAGATTAGGCCCGATATGATACTCAGGTTCGGAGAGAAACACTACTGCTAGTTCTAGTGCTTCCTCGTCAGAGAAGAAAATAATAGAACTTTCTGATAGTAGCGATGATGACGATTTGAGATGCCCATGGTGTAAAACGGTGGGGGAAAACGGAAAAAATATCCCGCATTTAAACGTTCGCGATACTAGCAGTTGTTATCAGAGTCGTGACGCTTGAGTGAAAAAAACAACATAATTACGCGCAAATAAGAAATTATGGATTTTTTCCTCGAAATTTCTTTTTTTTCGCATTTTTGTTGAGTTTTTTCCGCTGCTATTGCATTTATATGGCAGTTGCGACCATTGAGCGAAAGCGTGGGGGGAAAATATGTACATGTGTTGGTGACAATATGAAAATTATGGGATAAAATTTCGGGAAATTATCATTTATATGGAATATTACTCGAGTGTTCGCATATATAAATATACGATTTTTTTTTCATAAAATCCTTTTTTTTCAGTTTTTTTTTGAGAAATTTTTCGAATTTTTCAGGTAGCTTTCCATTGCCATCAGAGTCGTGGAAAGTGTGTCCAGCATGTGAGGGGCCTAACCCAGATCGAATGGGCCCGGGATGATGATGATGTTTATTACAGTGGAGTTTCACCCGTTTTACATAAAACTCGGTGAAAAAAGCGATATTCGCGGTGATATGCAGTAGTCGTGAA
>NW_003204865.1:7940-9362 GCF_000006405.1 Perkinsus marinus ATCC 50983
GCTAGTGCAAGGGAAGCTACCTAAAAGCTTAGCGACAGTGCTGACAGGCGACAAGTCATCACAGCGTATCCAGAAACGCTCGTAGCGGGATGATTTGGCATCCCTCTCAGCGTGCTTGGTCTTCTTCTTAGGCGGGGAGCTACTGTCCGATGGGACAGCGAAACTGCGAGCTCTCATCTCGTATTCACAGAAGATAGTCATCATCTCATCCTCGTAACGCTCCTCGGCACTCATTCGATGGTGCTGTTGATCTGCCGGCTGGTCGAAAAAGTCATTGATGAGACTGTCGAACGAGTCCACTGGCTTCTGCTGCGAGTCCATCTCACTAGTCTTCTTCTCCGTATCTTCACATTTATCCAAATTGAGAGCCTCTAAGCATTTAAGTGTTGCTTTTCGCCCCTCCACGTCACTTACATGATACGGGTCATTAGCGGGCTGGCGAGATCGAGTCGTAGGGTTGAGATAGTACGCAGCCTTCACAAAGTCGCTCTCAGTCAAGTAGGCGAAGTAGTGGTTTAGGCGGTCCAGAAGCACATCCTCGAGGTCTCTTACCGTGCGAACCTCTGGTTCATCGCGTTCAAGTTTTCGCCTAATGGCGCCGATAGCGATGAGAAGGTTAGGTAAGGTAGGATACTTCGACCCGCTCAACCAGTCAGTACATAATTTAAATGGCATGAGGGCATCGTACACGGCTTGGAGGACGCGATAATCAGTGTGACTGAGCCGACAGTTCTCGACTACCTTATAGACTGGTGAGTTCGGAGGCAATGTCGATTTCACCGCACGCTGAAACTCTTCGTATTGGAGCTTGTAATCAAGGATCTGCTTGATCATAGCGAAAGTGCTATTCCAGCGGGTGACCGTGTCCCCGCAGTAAGCCGTCCCTCCTTTGCTAGCGGGGGGGGAACTTTTCCCTCACATCATTCATGATGTCACGAGCAGTGGTAGATTTTCGCAGCAGTGAGATCAATGTTCGAACACGGTCAACCGAGCGCTTAGCGCTTGCTTGGGTGCGAGTTACCCGCCCAGCAGTCTCGATGCCATCACGGAATGCTTCATCATCTCCTTCAAGCCCCCAATCAGGCTCGTCCTGTTCAATGTCCTCCTCTGCCTCCATCAGAAGCGCATCAGTGTTGACATTAGTGGAATTGTCGCCCTCGGTGGGATCCTTTGCATCCATTTCCTTCAGAACTTCTTCCGCTTGTGCTAGACCGTCCTCTACCGTTTTATGTCCATAGATGCCAGCCTTCTCAGTGCGCCTCGTTTTATATAGGGCCAAACCATTACACACCGTCAAGTGCAAACGGTGTGCAGCACAGGGCAGCCATTGTTTGAGAAGGCACATAGTGCCGGATGCGACCAAATCCGAGAAACATCTGACCATATTGCTACCAGAGTCTGTGCATGCTAATGCGACCTGAA
>NW_003204865.1:9462-11684 GCF_000006405.1 Perkinsus marinus ATCC 50983
ACTACGGACTCAGAAGCAACTCCGAAGAGAGCAGCTGAGCCGAGGCATGCGTATATGTTGAGGATACTATGGTATCCGTGGAGTAAAATTATTGTTGTACATTTACATTGTGTGCGAATTTGATATGCAAATGTGGAGAATGTGCGTCGTTTTTTCTATTCCGGGATTATTGATAGTGAACAACTTGTCGCTATCACAGTCTCGAAAGGTTACTTTTATCACATCACATGTTCATAGCAATGTTAACATTGTTTATGCGATATAGTTTAATCTCCGAGAATAACACACATTTGCATATCAAACTATAACATAAGACTATAGTAAAATATTTGATAACTAACTTGTCGCCATTCGATGCATTACAGTGTGATCCGAGTCGTCACGCAAATGATTTTTTCTACAAATTTTTCATATTTGCATATCAAATCGGCACACCTGTAGTAATATGAATATGAAAACATTCGCTGTGAGCATTCGCATTCAGCAGGTGAAGATCTCGGCGCGGTTCTGTGTACGCATCCTCTGGTGAGAGCAGTGTCTTTTACGGGAGGAACTACAACTGGTCGGAAAATAGCCGGTGTATGTGGAGTTTGGTTTTTGACAAGAAAAGTGTGTATATATGTCGTCAGTTAACGGGGCCGCATTTGAAAAAATTATCACTCGAGCTCGGTGGGAAAAATGCAACGATAGTGTGGAGGGATGCTCCTATCGAGAGCGAGCGAATGATGACCTCGGTTGTTCGCAGTGCATTTGCTAACTCTGGCCAGGTGGGATTAGGTTTGCTGGGGTCGTATTTTTGCTGATTTCTGCACTATATATATGTTTACTTTTCTCAGTTGAGCTCAGGAGTTTCTCTACTAGTTGTAGGAGTTTACATACGAGTTCGTATAGAAACTACTGTGGAAAATATGCACATATGACAATAAGAAAATTCTGGGGAAAATTTTGAAGTATCCGAATCTGTATATAAACTCCTCAGCTGAGGAGAGCGAATATATAACTCAATACTACGTGTATAGAAAACACTAACGAAAAATTCCTCAAAATTTTCCAACACATGTAGTTGACTTTTCATGACTCATCGTAAATTCCAGAAAAAAACTGCATTGCTGAAAAATTTGTTCGCCTTCCTCAGCTGAGCTTTAGAGCTTCCTCACTAAATATACACGCTACTATACGAATACATAAAAATGCACAGGGATCAATTTCCCAAAATTTCCTCAGAATTTTCATCTTGTCATCAACATTTGTGGATTGCCATGCGCATATTTTCCTACACTAAAGAGTTAATTATTGAATTCTCAGATTTGCTTATGTGGTTCACGTCTGCTGGTGCACGAGGAAATTTATGATCGATTCACTTCAGCGTTCGTTTCGGAGGCTGCTAAGCTGAGAATTGGAGATCCGCTGGAACCTACTACTACTACTGGTGAGCAGTGTTGAAAATATGCACATGGTCAACTACATGTGTTGGTGCCAATGAAAAAATTGTGGGGGTGTTTCTTGTCGGTTTCTGTACACTTCTACTAGAATCCTATAATTAGTGAGGAAACTCCTGAGCTCAGGTGAGGAAAGCGAACATATATTCCTACTCCAACACTGTATAGGAAACTCCTGAGCTCAGCTGAGGAAAGCCAACATATATTCCTACTCCAACACTGTATAGGAAACTCCTGAGCTCAGCTGAGGAAAGCGAACATATATTCCTACTCCAACACTGTATAGGAAACTTCTGAGCTCAGCTGAGGAAAGCGAACATATATTCCTACTCCAACACTGTTGCAGGTCCGCTAATCTCGCGAGAACACGCCTGGAGAGTTCATAACTTTGTTCTTTGGTCGCTGCAAGCAAACCCCGGCGCTAGGGTTCTCCTGGGCGGCCCTGATGCATATGATGGTAAGTTGAAATGAAGTTATGGGAAAATACTTCACAAGAGTGAATATTACTACTATTATGGAGATTATGTGATAGTAGTTTTACTACTATGCTACTATAGCGATGGACATTGAATATTATAGACATAGTCTAGATAGATGATAATAGGGTGTGGACAAGTGGGAACTGAGACGCGATAATTGGGAGAGAAATTTGACGTATAGTCTTTAAAAAAAGGTAGTTGACGTAATGGCGATGTTGAACAATGCAGTGCGTGTGAATTTGATATGCAAATGTGTGTTATTTTTTCCGAGATTAAACTATATCGCATATACAATGTAACAATG
>NW_003204865.1:11784-17153 GCF_000006405.1 Perkinsus marinus ATCC 50983
AGGTTCGTGCCGGATTCGAGCTTCGCTGAATGGCATGGCTCAGCTGAACTTGTCCAACAACAAAAATTGAAGGAGGCGATGAAGAGGAGTAGCGAAGCTCATGTAAGTGATGTTATCTCTAGACTAGGCATCTGTAGAGAAAGTTCTAGTAGCACTAGGGACTTTCGTACTCCATACAATTGATCTTCACAGTACTATTGTTACTATTGTAATAGTAGTAGTGGCTCTGGTGGGGATCGAGCTTTCGACCTAGAGATTGCTAAATTGGTGTTATAACCATTGTCGCAAAAGTCGAGTGAAGAATATTTATGGAAGCTGACTGGGGCTTTGGACGGGTCGAAAGTTAGAATCAGTAGATAGTCACCAGAAGTGTTGGAGGAATATATGTTCGCTTTCCTCACCTGAGCTCAGGAGGTTCCTCACTAGTTATAGAAGATTTTGGAGAGAAGTGTACAGAAACCAACAAAAACCTCCCAGAATTTCCTCAGAATTTTCATGTTGCATATTTTCCCACACAGTGGCAAGTAGAGCCTCCGAAATGCCTTTAACGATGGAGATTCTAATTAGAATTAATATGATGTGATTTTACAGACACTGTGGGTGCGAATGGCGTTGGAGGCTGATGCAATGGAGGAGAAGGAGCGCGCCGGGTGGATTCAGCGCTCACAAATGCGCAAAGAAAAAAGAGAACGCAGCGAAGAAAGAGTGAAAGCGAGTGAGCATTTGAGCGGCACATTTTATATCTATTTGTTATTATTTTATTGTCAGAGATCGCCGAGGTTAGATCTATAAAAGCTGAGAACTCAATCGATTTGAAAAAATGTGAGAAGCTTCAGATTCGATTCGAAATGATTTTCTTGCAGTACAATATGAACGCGGCAAGTTCCTCGCTGAGAAAAGGGTCCGTGCGGAAGTTGAAAAGTTCAGAGTGGACGTCCATGCAAAAAAAGAGACCGAGGTAACGGCTACTTTCCTGTTGTTTGTTTGCGTTGTATACGGCATTTTCAGATTAAACGGTTTTTCACACAGTACACGATACGTCTGCGAAAACGGTTATTGCCTATAGCATGCCGGTTCAGTCTTGATAAGGGCGCAGTAAGAGCCGCGATGAGCGTGTAGTTGAGGCCTCCTACTATTTCTCAGATGCTACATCGGTATATGGCCTTGGCCACCTGTCTGGCTAGTTCGAGAGCGCTCGATGTCTCACATTTTCAGTCAGCTGTGAGCTGCTTACAAGCTGCTGGAATATGGTGTCCACGCGTGCAAGCTTTAATGGAGGTGAGCTTACTTTCGGGTTTTTGATGGTATCTGCTAGATACTATCTGGTCGAAGTAGTCGTAGTTGATTGAATATTCGAGAGCAGTGAATGGGAAATTGAGTGGGGTTTTCCTAAGCATTTCTTGTATGTGAATTTGATCGATGCAAATATGTGTGTTATTTTGTAGGACAAATTATAGTGAACAAGTTGTCGCCATCATCACAGTCCCAAACGGGCACTTTCATCACAACATATGTTCATAGCCATTGTTACATTGTTTATGCGATATAGTTTAATCTCGGAAAAATAACACACATTTGCATATCAAATTGCCACGCACTGTACATGTAGTTGTCATCGAACTTGAGCGAAGCGCTCTCTCTCACACATTGATGCTATCGAGAACCTGTTGATATCATCTAATATAGGTATATTGTAGATAATATATAATAAAATACAAAATATGGTGTTAATAATTAGGTAATCGTAGATTATAAATATATCATATTTAGGTAATTTCTTTATGCAAACGTACATTCTTGGTGAAAAAGTTGTTTAGTTTCTCCATGTAGTTTGCCTCAGATGGACTCAGCCGAGAGAGCGGAGCGAAGGCGCAGTTCACTGCAGAACCCGACAGCGGCGTCGGCCGCGAGATCAGCTTCTGCAGCTTCTATTTTCGAGGAGTACGCCAACAGATCGCCCCGAGTAGGAGAACTGATTTGGTCGTGTTATGTGATGCTCCCTTGTGTAGGAGTCGGCGACTTCTAGCGGGGGAACGGTCGAAAAACAACAACAAGTGGTTTCGGGCGTGCGCGATTTGCCACAGCAACCACAGCCTGTACAAGAACTACAGCAAAGGGAATTGGTGAAAAAGACGGAGCGAAGCCGTCAAAGTGTGCTCGAGGTGAGAACAGTCGTATAAGTTGCTCTCGATGGAAATTTATTGTCAGACGTTTTCCAACCCTCCAGCTCCTTACACGGTCCACGGCCAAGCGCAACCTAGGACCAGGATGACCATCGGAATACCACTACCTTACATGGGGACTCCATCACCACCAGTATGGCAACAGGCTCCATTTGGTGAGTTTCCTTATTACAAAAGCCTGCTTTTTTTCTTCCCGATGGGCTGAATTTTCTCTGTAGTCTAGGTCAGTAAATAGTTCAGGAATTTTGCCCACTGGTTTTATCAATTCATAATTTTTCAGAGCTCACTGGCCCGTGTTGAGATTCATAATCGACTGTTCAGATCCCTACAAGCCTTTTCCTACCGAGGGTTTCAACTTCCCTGTGAAGACGCTCCAGAGTGCGGGGCGCTGGTAGCAGCAGTATTTATCATCATTATCTTTATCTGTGTTCATCTTCCATGCGTTGTCTTATGTTATGCGATGTGAATTTGCACAGGTGTTGAATTGTTTAGTGGGGAAAATTGGCCTGATAACAACTCACAGGAAGAAGACGATCCGTACGCCTTGCTGAGGTCGAATATTATTGTTCAAGGAAAAGGTTAATGGAGAGTAGAGAATCTATCTACAAATATAATATCGAGATTGTGTGATGGTGATATATGGTCTTCCAAGTGATTGTGTTGACGTACTTGAACACAAGTGAGGGAGTAGTGGAGTTATGCATCTGGTTTGTTTTCAATACTTACGGATAATCAGGAAAGCTACACTTGATGAGCGACACCATTATTGTCCTCTTAACATGCATATATGGTCTTTTCAGAATCGCTGATATTTCGCAGCGCAAGGGCACGAACTAATATCAACATGAGCACCACATCAGTTATCGGTTTCCACGATGTCAGTCCACCCGAATAGTTACTCATTCGACAACAGCATTTCTACCATTGACCGCGCATGATGAGGTCGCAAACTCGACAGACGCGTGTCCAACGAGAATACAAGATTACTACAAAAGCGAATTATGTCAGAATAGAAAGGACTATAAAACAACAACTATAATACTTCACCAAACGGACTAGAGTAAACAGTCGGCTTGGGTTTAGGAGGAAGGTCGTGAACTGGTCGCGGGTCCGCAAGATTCTCCCGCACTGCGAAGGTTTTTGGAGCATACACCGGATGCTGTAGAAAATCATCCGCAGGTGTTTTCCTCAAAGGCGTCTGATGAAACTGCCGAGTGCAAGCAGGAACGTCTGTGGGGGGCGGTGCCATGAGCTTCTCCTCGCTACTAGGCTCTCCTGTTCGCCACGCTGGTCGTTCACCAGGGAGCTCACCTGAAAAAATGGAAAAGTCCGAAGTGAAAATGTTTGCAAATATTTGACCATGGGGAATTTTTTTTGGAAAAATCATTGAATTTTCGATATAAAAAAGAAACTGTCCTTGTCGAAAAATTGCGTAAATTTTGTAAATTATTGGAGTTTCACCCGTTTTACGTAAGCTGGTGTAAAACTCCGTGAAAAACGCGATATTCGCACTATGTAGTAGTCGTGAAATATGTTTTTCACTAGTGTTTTCATATCACTAGGGTGAAACTTCATTATATGTCCAAAATACACTGGAGTCGTACAACTAACCAATTTCAAGACTCACACAAGTACCATAAAATGGTAGAGTCGATCCTCAACTCCAGAATTGATTCTGCGGAGTTTCACACTAGTGAAAAACATATTTCACGACTGCTGCATATCACTGCGAACATCGCGTTTTTCACCAATTCGCATGGGGCCTACCTTGGGCACCGGTTTGAATAGCGAGATTGGCTCGGCGGTCCTCATCGGTCTCGCCTCCTTGTAGTTCCCAAGTCTTGCTGCTTTCATCAAAATAGTATCGATTCTTCACCCCTACCTGATTTTGGAAACGATTAATGTAAAAATTCCGTTTTTGTGTCGTTTTAACCCATAAAGCAGTGCTGGAGGTATATATATTTGCTTTCCTCACTAACTAGAAAAGCTTATTTACAAATTCGAGTAAAAGTGTATAAAAACCTACGAGAATTTCCGACAATGCATATGGTCAACTACATGTGTTGGTGACAACTGTAATTTCAAGTCGTGTGTAAATCACCAATGAATTTAAATACAACTGTATAGCAGTCTCACCGTCACTCGCCACGAAACTATACCTCTCGTTGTTCGACGCACATGCCGCCGACCCAGTCCGCGATGGAGCTCCAGAAAGCAGAAACGTTCATGCAGTTCGACTTCTCTTCCTCCTCCTCTCCTTCTTCGTGCCGTGGGGAAGCTGACGTCATGATGATGTTGCTGGGAGTAAACTGAATGATGCAAGTGAAGATATTTCGTTCGGGACCGAGATTAGCAACGCTATACGCAAGCAAACAACAACGTCATCTCGATCCCTCTCATCCGTCGAACTCGATGTCTACCGCAGAGTGCCAGGAAGTTATAATGTTCCTGAGAGGAACTCATTTTGAATTTTCCACGTATGGCTAGGAACACATTCTTCAAACAGTTCCCCCCATGTGAATGTCATCATCACATTAGTAACATATTTTTCCATTGTTATCAAACCCTAGGGAACGTTATTTCACAAAGGTAGATGCATTCCTGATATGAGGTCTAGGACATAGCATAGGTATGCACTATTACGCCTGTAAAAATCTTTATATATAATCGCTCTAATGAGAGCGCTGCACTTAATACTACTAAAATCGGTTCTGAAAAATTCTCAATGAGCCTAGTTTGAAAACCGGTTTTCGAAACCAGCTGCAGAACTGATTTTGCAACACTACTCTTTGAATTCACATTCCCGAGGATTCGCGTTTTCATTCGTCATAACCGATGATCAGCAATACTATACTGTTCCATTTCATGCAAAGAAAACCACTTCGCTCCGCTCATTGAGTTTGCGTACGAACGTAGCTCAGTTTTCATAAGAAGCTTTACGGCTTTCATCACTTGTTGAGTGCTTAGTCTACTACGATTTTCCTCTAAGAAGGAACAATACCCAAATTCTTCATCATCGTATACACCATGTGATTTCAGATGAATTTACTTCTCCTCTCGGAGACTCCAAATTGCACCACGTTAGCCGTTTCACGAACAGCAAAATATTATAAAAAATACCGAGTATAGATATGATCTCCACAATGAGATTTTGTGCAACTGTTGTTATATAAGAACGCATCGCAG
>NW_003204865.1:17253-19142 GCF_000006405.1 Perkinsus marinus ATCC 50983
AACATATATTCTTACTCCAACACTGTATAGGAAACTCCTGAGCTCAGCTGAGGAAAGCGAACATATATTCCTACTCCAACACTGTATAGGAAACTCCTGAGCTCAGCTGAGGAAAGCGAACATATATTCCTACTCCAACACTGTATAGGAAACTCCTGAGCTCAGCTGAGGAAAGCGAACATATATTCCTACTCCAACACTGTATAGGAAACTCCTGAGCTCAGCTGAGGAAAGCGAACATATATTCCTACTCCAACACTGTATAGGAAACTCCTGAGCTCAGCTGAGGAAAGCGAACATATATTCCTACTCCAACACTGTATAGGAAACTCCTGAGCTCAGCTGAGGAAAGCGAACATGTATTCCTACTCCAACACTGTATAGGAAACTCCTGAGCTCAGCTGAGGGAAGCGAACATATATTCCTACTCCAACACTGTTGTTTTTGGCATAGTCTGAATCTAGTGTGGGCATATATGTTTGGTTACCTTAACTGATGCATACATGAATCTGAGCAGAAGTGTACGAAAACCAACAATATTTTCCCTAAAATTTTCCCAGAAATTTCATATTTTTCCCAACCATATGCGTATATTCTCTGTATCTTCGTTAGGCTTATCTGTGGGTGTGGTACGGTTACCTGACGGCACATAGGGACATCTTCCATATAAATCTGCTCGCAGTTTTCACCTCGACGTTTTACGTTGGCGTGTTTGCTTTCTATGATGCTGATGCGGTCAACAGATTCACTACAGTGCTTGTGGTAACTACAGTGGTGGTTGCGGCCTTGGTATGTGATACGAACATTTCTGATGCGAAATTGAAGATTGAAATATTTGCATTCAGTGCAACTACTCTCAGCATAATTTTGTGCGCCTCCCCAACTCCCCAAATAGTGACGGTGATTCGATCGAAGTCTCTAGAGGGGTACCCTACTGCCCTGACAGTTGCTGGGTTCATATCGTCGTGCTTGTGGGCGCAATGTAGCATACTTATGCACTCCTTACCTTATCTCGTCCCGAACCTAGTTGGTGTGCTTTTCAACGGCGCTCAGTTGGTTGTGGTGATATGGATCTATGCTAGAGCTCCGCCGGAGCCTCCTTTGGTGTCACCACAAACTTCTACTGCGACGGAAGGAATTCCGCGTTTGATCAGCTATAGAAAAAAAGCTGATGTGTTTGGCAATAGCGATCGATTTACGGTATATGGCAGTGTATTTTCAGCAGCTAAGGAGTAGAGCTGGGCAATTTACCATTTTGAGATCTATATGTTCATGACGGTGTATGAATATTCGGGGAGAATCGTGTTTGTCAATAGATATCTGTTTTGGGATGTTAACGTAAGGTGAGGAAACTATGGTGAGATTGCCATAGTTTCCCTAGGAGAGAATTTTCTCGGATGGGCTGGCACCTGTTTTCCTACTGCTCCGACTCGGCTGAGGAGAATAGATTTCAAATGCTATGTTGAGATTTTTCTTCACATTTTCCCCAGAGTTTTCATGATTATGTTTTCCTCTTATCTGCTCTTCATCTTGCCAATCGCACTAGGCTGGGCTCCCTATGCGGGGGTAAGTCATAATAGTATGTTTTCAATTTATAATCATCTTAGAATCGCGTGGATGGAAAACTCTCGACGGCTGCGTGGGGATCTCTAGGGGCGGCTTCGCCGGAAAATCCTGAGGTATGGAAAATGCGAGGATGTTTCGGGATAATTTTTTGGCAGATTCTCCAGCCTTCTGATGTTGAGGATGCCAGCACGGAAACTCCAACGACAGAGGAGGTCACGGAGGAGCTCGGGGGGAAGCAGCCTGATTCGGTATGGTGCATTCGGATGTTCTTGGGAGAGCTGGCTGGGGTGGTAGGTGCCTTGGGAGAGTGAGGGGGCGACCCC
>NW_003204865.1:19242-22393 GCF_000006405.1 Perkinsus marinus ATCC 50983
AGGAGAGTGAGGGAAAGGAGAGTGAGGGAAAAGAGGGTGAGGGGAAGGGGAATTTGGAGGAAAGTACAGTGGATGGTGGTGGAGGAGAGAATTCGGACGAGACTGAGGGAGAGGAGAGTAAGGGAAAGGAAAGTGAGGGGGAGGAGAGTGCGGAGGGAAGAGAGAGTGTGGAGGAAATTGAGGGGAAGGAGAGTGAGAGTGAGGGGAAGGAGAGTGATGGAGAGGAGAATCTGGATGAGACTGAGGAAAAGGCGACTGAGGAAAGAGAGAGTGTGGAGGAGAGTGAGGGAAAGGAGAGTGAGGGGGAAAATGTGGAGAGGGGGAATGAAGGGGAGAAGAAGGACATTGAGGTGGAGGAGAGTGCAAAGAAGAGTGAGGGGCACAGAGACGAGGATGCGCAACATGAGGATGAGGATAACGAGAGTGATGAGCAGGCGTTTATAAGCAGGCATATTCCCGCAGACCACCCTCCCCTGGAGGAGGAGGAGGTGTTATCTACTCCGACAGTAGCCCAGCGCTACAGCAACAGTCCGGGCAACCTCCATGTCGAGCGAAGTCTCCCTATATACGACGGAGAAACTCTACCGCGACTACCGAGTAGCACTCAGGGGGCAGATTTCGAGAGCTCTGCTCGGGCGGGTGGTACGTGGCGGTCACAGAATGCTGATGAGGAGGAGGAGGAAGGTCGGAGTGGGAGTGAGCTCGACTGTTGGTATGGTCTTTGGTAGATATCAAATGGCTACCTAGTCCGCCAGAAATCCCGGGGTTTTCAGAGGAAACAACTGAAGTGATCTGTGCATCTGTAGTTAATCGAACTCTGTCTCTTCAGGAGCCTCCGATGACCAGCGCTCCGGTGGCTAGCAATCGCACTCTGCGAGGGATAAGGCCTAGGGAGATGGCGCCCAATTCGCAGAGCACGGCTTTCAACTTCCGGTGGTCATCTGGAGGCACATCACATGGTGGGAAGAGTCGAGTCAGGTTTTGTGGTAGTTTGCGTAGGTGTGCTTCCACCAGTGCTCCTAGGGCAGATCGGCGAAGCCCCGAAACTTATCTTTACGGACCCGACGATAGTAGAACGGCAGGAGTCGATTGAGGTGAGAAAATTTTGGGAAAATTTTTTGTGCAATTTTTTTCGAAATTATGTGTTTTTTTCACAATGTTGTTTTCAAGGTGAAGATTTTGGCGGATACTATGCATGTGGAGCTCCATCATCACGTTGGGGCTTCCATCGTCGGTAGCGACATCGCAGGGCGAAGTGTTGTTATTTACTTCCCGACGGACTCTGCAGCACAGGAGGGCTTTCAACTGTTCACCTCTCGCATAAGAAATGTAGGGCGAGCGCTAACTGAAAATGAGAACTTCCTTGCTGTTGTCAGACGGAGGTTTATCTACAATGATGATTTCCAGGAGAGATCTGTTGTCTTGTACGGTCAGGCTAAGCTGAGGTAGTTTTGTGCCTAGTTGGCATTTTCGTGTTTTCATGAAATTTCTATCAATTTATTCTGACTATCTCTTCCGCATGTTGATGTGATGTGAGTTACTCGAGAAGTCGACATGTCGCGTTATGCGAGTGTAAGGGAGGTTGTCTGCTTGTGGGCATCTAACACCTGTTTGCTGTTGCTTGCGTGTCTCTGTTCATCGTGACGGCTGAGAACCTGGCAAAGAGTAGACAGCACTCCGAGACGGTCTGTATTGTGTAAAAATATGAGTCAACCTCAACATTCACTTTAATATTTCGATATTGGGGGCATTTCGAATCCTCAGGCGTCCTTGAGTGATGCTCTACGTGATTCATACGAAGCTATGTCTCGCAATAAGATGATGATTCATACGCTGTCCCGTTCAACGATGAAGATGCCCTGATGATGTTGCCTTTGAGCCCACTCTTGACAATGCCACTGTTTGAATCCACATGGTGGTCTGTATTCCGATAACCTTCCAGGGGAGTATTATCTGCCATGATTAATTATTCAAACCTCCCTGTCAGATACACAACAAATGATCTTCACAGCTAATGTCGACTTTGAGGTCTTGCTTAGAGGTCCCGACTGGGTGTGATGGATCCAGAATACGTATAAGCGACTTTGGCGCAGTAGGTAGCGCGTAGGTCTCATAATCCTAAGGTCGCGAGTTCGATCCTCGCAGGTCGCATTTACTCACTAGCCTACGGCATCTCGTATACTGCATGCTGACCCGTTCATAAGCCCCAGGTGGTTCCTACACTGTAATTGGAGCAAGAACACGTCGGATACAACAAGCCAGTCTATCGATGGAACTCGTGAGAAGTCTGGGGCAATGGTCAATGTTCCCCCGGCTAGCGTTCATGATGCTACCCTCAGTGAATGCGCTGTAAACCCTATACTACAGGGCCTGTAGATATTTACAATGGAGATGATGGTGATACTGCAGGGGATGAGGAAGATAGTAATTCAGAGTGATCGACCCCAAGTACCATTCTGAAGCACTCGGTGGACCGTTTCAGTGGTAATTATGAATCACTTCATATTCTCCTTATTTTCCAAGCTATAACGAGGAGATATTCCTTTGTATGCTCATCAGTGAAAAGTTGCCTTTCCTTTCCAAGTGAATTAGAAACAAGCACACCAACACCAAGATACTGTGTACACATCAGCATTGTTCCTTGTCGTGATAGCGAACTACTCGTGACTTCCTTGCTTTCTGGATTCCCCCTATCAGCGTCAATGACGAATTATCCTTTTCTATGGGTTCATCATTACGAACTTCGACTCGATAAACACAAAACCTTTTCTATCTCGAGACTCTATTCATTCAATACGTTTCCGCTTCAACTTAGACGATCGTTTGGTGACCTCTCCCATCATCGACTCAACGTGGGGGTTGAAACCACCATAGGACCTATCCGCGATCGAACTAGCGACTTCGAGAGACCTCAGCCTTACCTGCGTCCATGCAATACAACTTGCTTCAGAGGCTGTCCTGGCTGCCGTACTGCGACATCAGCCGACTTGCAGTCTTTAAACCCCGGCACGCTCCACTCCAACCTCTTCCGTATCTTACAAACAGTTCATAAGAACTCCATCAAATGTCAACATCATAATCACCGCCCTCTGCTCTTGCTCCAGCTTCTGCTTAGCTGTCAGCTCGGCGCCTCGACTCATGAATCTCAACT
>NW_003204865.1:22493-25662 GCF_000006405.1 Perkinsus marinus ATCC 50983
TCACCGCGGTGGACAACCCGGCATTCTCATCTGTCGCTGAAGCAGCCATGGAAACCGATTCTAATCCTCCTATTGCACAAGCTTACGCATAAGAACCGTCGAATTTCCTCCTACTGTGAGGAGACTTCTCGAACACATTTAGTTTGAAGTAGCGAGCTTTCCCACTCCCAACAGTTCCTCCGAATTCGCGAAATTCACAGAACTATCGCGGGGCCCAAGACGTAACTCAAAACTAAAGTTTGTGTATGTGTGAGATACTAACGGCGTATCATACTGCTACTTTGTAATCCCTTCGCTCTTCTTACAGACGTCTACCCCTCATTGAACCTGTACGATAAAACGTCTCCGGGGAGATTCGAACCTGCGCCCCCCTATACCAACACTTACCAACCGGAGGCGGACGCACGAAGGCCCAGTCAGCTGTAACCGGCGTTTCCAAGATCATTTTTCCGCTCATACCTGCACCAGCCACCTACTATGATAGCAGCAGCAGGGTATTCCTCACCAGAGATGGCGCTTGAAGCCTCCGATTTACTCTCATACTCGATGAGACAATACCCCTTCACGAAACCTGAAAGCAGTGAACCCAGTATTGCTCTCCTCAGCTTGGGAGTTTCCTCACTAATTAGGGTAGAAATGTACAGAAACCAACGCGAATTTCCTCATAAATTTCATATTGTCACCAACACATGTAGTTGACCATGTGCGTATTTTCCCCCTACTAAATGAACCCATCTGATTACCTGTACGCCGATCCAGATTCAAATGCAAGTTACGAACATCTCCAAACTCCATCGCAACCTGAACATTTTTTCAGCGAGAGTTTTTCCGAAAAAAAATTTACCTCCATCACGTCGTCCTCCTGCGTTTCCTCATGGAGTCCAGTAAGGAAGATCACCCACCCCTCGATAGCTGATTATAAACAATAAAAAGAAACTCCCTACACCTGAGCTCATCTCACATCTCGCGGGAGCTCCCGGCTGAGTAGCAGCTGAAGACTCCGAGTCCGTGTCCATCGAAGTCGCCCCCTCAGCACCAGAATCCAAAGAATCGAACACTCCGGACTTTCCCGAGTATCTACACCACATATATAACTCTTCTTATTGTCATCCGAGCAGTACCTGTCTTCGCTCATGCTCGCCATAGTTAATACGGAGATCGGCCGAAAGGAAGAGGACCAAACTACGATGAAATCCAATTGTCACTAAAACACCAATCAGCAATTGTGGAGGAGCTAGAAACAATATCGTAGTACTAGATCATTTACGTTAGTAATAGACAACAACGTTGGTAAGTAGCGAAGGGTTGATCACGTGGAGGCAACCTTGGACGCCTTCGACTTACCCCCTTTTTTCTGAGATCAAACAGTGTCGAAAATAACGGCTGGTCAATCCTACTTGGAACTTCCGTTTCTTCAACGCTTTCTCCTTCTGAACCTGCATAGTAATATTCAAGGAAAAAGCGCACGCCCTGGTGATCGATTATTGAGCATTTTCAAACTTACTCCTTCCTTGCTAGGTTCTACTTCCTCTTGAGCCTTCTGAGTTGCCCTGAGAACCCCAAGACGTAACAGTGTGGGAAAACATGCACATGATCAACTACATGTGTTGGTGACAATATGAAAATTCGAAAAATTTTCTCGATAATTCTCATTGGTTTCTGTACTAATTCTTGTAGGATTAGTTTCGGAAACTCCTGAGCTCAGCTGAGGAAAGCGAACATAAATTCCTACTCCAACACGAAATCCAAGCCATCGCGACTCCTACTTTTGCTTCTCCAATTTCCGTCTTTTCTTCGACATCTTCAGCTGCTTTTTCTTTTCCTCAGGAGGCGGCAGTTTACCCTCTTCTTGAGGGAAGTCGTCCATCACAGAATCCATAAACTCGGTAGTCCTGAAAAAAAGGAGTCTTCCTTAACTACATGTGTATGTGAACTTGAGTTCAAACGCCTACAACAACACGGCTCACAAGGAATCATCAAATTAGAACTGCTGAGTTTACTTGTTCTATACGTGCATATGAAAAACACTAGTGAAAAATATATTTCACCACTTCACGTAAAACGGATGAAGACGCTCCAAAATTACCATTTGTCTTCCCCCCAGGCGTGCGTAACAGCTTCGGTGGGTCGACGGTCCTTCCTAACACCTAACACAAAAAACGCATCTGCCGTCTCAGTCCAGTTTGCAGTGGCGTACGCTGAGGAATATCGTTGCTGAACTTTTGCAATTTGCACACGAAAAATCCGTCCATATTGTGAACCTGTTACCAGAAAAAAAATATCAACTTCAACCGACGAGACTGTCACTCACATGCGGAAAGAATCTCCTCGAATGCTTAAGACTAGGGTGAAATTGCTTTCCTCGAAAAGAAGTGAAGCCCTCCGAGCCGAAGTTGACTACGTCGTCAAATGCAACCACACGAACGTTGCGAGCTTTCAAAATCTAACACGGGGCATGTTCCTATTACGTAGCAATATCAATCTTACAGCGTCGATAACCATCTCGTCCTCTTCGACAGCCATAGAACATGTACCTGCGGGGAGAAATTTGTAGGGTATAGTGCATGCCATTTTGATATGCAAATGTGGAGAATGTGCGTCGTTTTCTATTCCGGGATTAATGATAGTGAACAACTTGTCGCTATCACAGTCTCGAAAGGTTACTTTTATCACATCACATGTTCATAGCAATGTTAACATTGTATATGCGATATAGTTTAATCTCGGAGAAAATAACACACATTTGCATATCAAATTGGCACTTACTATAATATAAGACTATAGTAAAACATCTGATCACCAATTTGTTGGTATTCGATGCATTACAGGGTGAACCTAGCCGCTCTACAAATTTTTCATATTTCGAAAAGATAACTGAGTGAATCGATTGACATCAACGTTTTAGAAACGTTCTGTAGTCTATAATCACACTCTCTCATCGAAGAAACAGCACCTCAAAATTCTAATTTGCTTCGCGCTGTAGTTTATGAATAGCAACCACCTATCCAAAGTCGGCCCGCTCTCACCAGGAACCCGAGAAATAACGTTCCCTAGGGTTTGATAACAAAAGGGAAAATATGTTACTAATGTGATGATGACATTCACATGGGGGAAACTGATTGAAGAATGTGTTCCTAGCCATACGTGGAAAATTCAAAATGATTTCCCC
>NW_003204865.1:25762-28067 GCF_000006405.1 Perkinsus marinus ATCC 50983
GTTGGCACACAGTCGGGCCTGAAAATATCCATTTTGTACAATTTGCTTCGCTCCGCCCAGTTTTCACCAATTCCTCCCGCAACTCCTTGCTGGTGCATCCCTGCTTACGAATAGCCTCCTTGCCAGCGGCCAACATACGGATGACCTCCTCTAGGCCTGACCAGGGACCCAATGAGCCGGGTTCAATCCCGACACCCGATAGTATTCCCATACTACGTTTCTTGAGAGTAGGAATGTCCACCACGGCACTTGAAGAGATTGCTGCCTCCCCCGCTCCTTCAGCCTCCTCGAACTCCTCCATCTGAGATGAATTATGACGGCTCTTCACATCGATCGGACCCTACCGCAGCCGCTTGCTTGAGATCCTCCTCGTCGGCCTCATCTGGCAGCTCCTCATCATCAACGTACCCGCCTTCCTCCTCATCATCATCACTGCCAAAGCCGGAGACTTCCTCCGCCTCTTCTTCTTCCTCGTCATTGTCATCGCGAGGCCTCTTCTTGCCAGCAGGGATCAGCAGGCCTTCATCGAGATCCTCAACATCATCATCATCATCACCTGTACCAACCAGTACAATACTGACCATGCCATAGCCTACCCAGAAGATCCTCTTGATGATGATCAACCGTTTCCTCTTCCTCCTCTTCCTCTTCTTCCTCAGCGAGAGGAGCCTCTTCCTCAGACTCCTCAATCGTCCCCTCAGCTTCTACCTCCAGCTCAGGGGTCTCCTCATGCAGGACCTGACCATTAACGTGGAATGCCGTCTATTTCCTTCTACCGCTACCTCCACAGCTTCAGTCTGCTCCTCAGAAGTCTCCTTCTGCTGAGCAGCCTTCTTTTCTTTGTTGATGAAGGCCTGCTGACGCCTTACCTTCCTTGAACGCCTTGCCATTGAATAGTTCGGAGTGGAAGAGCTGAAGTACGAAATCGATATTCGCGTCATGAACTTTTGTCAAAAATGTGAAACGTGAATCGCTTCGCTCCGCTCAACTCTTCACGCGCCATAAAATTATCCGGCTTAGTGATAGCACTGTGCGAGTATCTTGAGGCCCTCTTGTACGTATGTACGATGGACCGACCTCACCTGCCGAGAATTAACTGCTGTGCGTTAGCAGCTTTACGTGAAACTCACTGAGGCTGCTTTTTTGGGAGGAAAAATTGTGGTTCGAATCGAAATGAAGATTCTCGTGCAGCCGTCTTGACGGGACTTGTCGGTTTTTGTTGATTCTACTACGGCCTAATGGCAGCAGCGACAGTCCTCGACTCGGTATCTCAGTTTTATATACTCTCGCCACGAGGAGATACCATAATCACGAGGGACTGTAATGAGGGGGAATCTTAGGTTGCGCTGTGGAAGATTCAAAAGAGGTCCAGTAGAGGTCCATTGTGTTCGCTCTCATTTAGTCCGAGGCGACATCGTCAAGGGCACGGCTGAGATCTTCTTTCGGAAAGCGAAGTTTTGGAATGGCGGTGAGCCGCCGCCGATTTTCGTAATACTAGGAAGGGGACTGAAGTTCGCTGTCAAATCGATCGTTTGTCCATTTTCGGGCCTATTTTGAATCTTTCCAGAACCTAGATGGGATATCCTACATCTACGTCAAGCGGTCTGGTCTCTACTTCGTCCTCACGACCCAGTGTAACGTGAGTCCCATGTGGGCAATAGAGCTCCTTAACAACATGATCAAGGTGAGGTCCCGGGTTCGAACCTCGGCAAGGGCACATTATTTTTGTAGGTTATCAAAGACTACTGCGGGGTTCTCAACGAGGAGTCTCTTCGGAAGAATTTCGTCTTAGTATATGAGATTCTAGATGAAATGATCGATTTCGGCATACCACAAACCACCAACACTGAGGTTCCTCGTCCCTCACTTCAACATTGTCGTCATCTCGATCGAGCAGGTCCTCAGAAACTGCGTTCATAACGAGGCCATTATGGTTTCGGATAGTCCTGGTACGGTCACCGGCGGTGGCATCCTATCGTCGCTGCCAGCCTTCAACACTAGTCGAACTATGCCTTCTACAGCGGTAAGTTACCGAATCGGGGAAAAGATATTTTTCATGCCCACAGGTCCACCGACCAATCGGCCCCGTAGCTCAGCATGTCCCACAAGCTCCCCCGCAAGTGCCAGTGTCGGCGGCGAACTCCACTATAGCGGCGGCTCAGAGTGTGGCCTCCTCGGTAGGCTGTTTTTGCTCAGATTTGGTCGAGGTGTGGTATAGGTTATTTCTACGGCGACTTCTGCGGTGTCTAGTATGGCTGCAGGCCACATTCCTGGAAAGGCCGTGCCGGGAGATCAGAAGAACGAA
>NW_003204865.1:28167-34665 GCF_000006405.1 Perkinsus marinus ATCC 50983
ATGCCCGAGGCGTCAGTCGAAAAGTAACAGTTCACACGGAAGGTTTGTCAAGAGGCTCTAGTGCGGTCATCACTGATGATTTAGCGGACCCGCTCTCTGTCGCCGAGCTCATTGGTGATGTTCCTGAGGAGGAGAGTAGCCCGAAGTGGTCCGATGTGAAGAAAGAGAAGATGCTCCCTAGTAGAGGCAGTAGTGGGAAAATGACGCCGGCGTACAGTTCGCCGAGCTTACCCCAGGCTGAGGATCAGCGCGATGGAGAGGCACCATTACTGAGTGCATCTGTGTCGTCAGTGAGCTCTGCTACTGTCGATGTTGGTGTGGGGAATGTGAGCGTTTATGGTAGGTTGATCGTGCATCGCTCCGCTCGTTTTTGGTTGATTGTTTTGTATGATTTAGCTCCTTCATCTGATGCGAGTATCTGCACATTAGGAGGAGGAAAGCCTTTGAAGACTCACGGCTCGTGGAGTGAAGCCATGTGGGCGTCTACGATTGGTCCCAGAGCTGCTGGGACAATGCTGAAGGTGGCGATGTTGTGGTGAATTAGCGCAGCGGTTAAGATCCATGGTTACACACCGTTGCTCCCGGGTTCGAATCCTATCAGGTTTATTTTTGTATTTTTATAGGTGCCGTTGCGTCGCTTGATGGGCCATTCCAAGAGGAAGTCGTGGAACTCCAATATGGAATCGTAAGTAGCCTTGTCGTTCATATTGCACCCGGGTTCGAATCCCAGCGGCGTCATTTTTACCCTCCGCAACGTAGGTACATCAGCGCCTTGCGCTCAGTGGGAAAGCACCTGTCTGGTATGAGCGTGGATCGCGTGAGGAAGCTGGCGGAAAAACCACTACCGAACAATATGCTTCCGAAAGGAGTCGTAGGACATTTCTCGAAACTTCACTCCTTTTTTTGGGAAAAATTTTGATCAGTTTCGCTTCGCTCAAACCCTCCGAATCGACGGAAATCAGGAACCGCTGAAGCTGAGTAAGAGCGTCACCCCTGTTAGTGTATATCGTTGTCTCTTGGTAGCGTGGATGTGGCCGAACGAGATCACACCCTTGAGGCCACCGGAGCTTGCAGTTCAGCAAATCGGCCCTAGTGTGAGCGTGTTAAAAGAGAACCCGGTCATATTGTGAGTGTGAGCTAGGTTACTTGGCATGTATCGTTTTCGAAGGTATGTGCCTGGTACCCCTTTCTGCGTCTGGGGTAAGGGCGTTCACCGTTATCAGTCCTACCTGCTCGCAAAGAGAGCTGAAGCTATAGTGTAGCATCCGGCAAGGCTCGTTGAGTTCCCATGTGGCTCTCGTCCCCTTAGGTGTTGTATATGCAGCGACTCGTTGCCACCAGCGGCTTCCTTCCAGGAGGGTGTGACTGATATCAAGGCTGTGTAGGATGGGGAGGCAAGGCACCTAGGTGTGAGTTGGAGCTTGCAGGTACAAGCACTTGATCAAGAGCATTGGAGTTGATCCTGGCTCCATCGCGATCGCAGGAGACTCCTTGGGAGCTGGCATGGCTATGTTGGCACTCATATCTCTGCGAGATGAAGGAGTAGGAAATTTCACGCAATAGGGAGTTTGTTATGTTCGTCGTTCAGGTTCCGTTGCCGAGTAGTGTTTGCCTGATGTCACCTATAACTGATCTCGCCGATCAAGTTGATGACCTTTCGGACGACTTGAGCTCCTCTACAGAGGAGGCGTCTGTGGTGTTGGACGAAGCTGATGGCAGCACAGCAAAAGCGGCGGCGGTGGAAGAGGAGGAGGAGGAGACCGGAGGTCTCGGTGATGATGTTGGGACTAGCGAGCCGAGCGGTGATGCTGTGGAGAAGCCGGTGGACGGCAGCAGTAGTGAACCGAAGGAATCCAAGTCGGAGAGCTCTAAAGAAGCGGATAACAGCACTGAGAAACCCGCGGAGACCGAGAGTGCGACAGCAACTACTGAAACGCCACGTAAACCAGTAGCTGCGGTGGAGAGAAAGGAGAATGTCGACTACGTCCAGCGTGATCTGGTGGGTGCATGAACGCGGCGATGTGGTGACACTGATTTGGTGACACTTCTGTTCAGGTGTCTAGTGTGGCACAGTACGCTATTGGAAACTGCTGTCCGAATTCCCAGGAGGTCTCTCCTTACTACGCTGATCTGAGTGGTCTTCCTAACATGCTTGTAGGCGCTATCGGATTTGGAGGATATGCACATGGGCAACTATGTGTGTTGGTGACAATATAAAAATTCTGGAAAGTTTTTTGGGAAAATCTTGTTGCTTTTTTGACGCTTCTATCTGAATTTTATAATTAGTGAGGAAACTCCTGAGCTCATGTGAGGAAAGCAAACATATATTCCTACTCCAACACTGTATAGGAAACTCCTGAGCTCAGCTGAGGAAAGCGAACATATATTCCTACTCCAACACTGTATAGGAAACTCCTGAGCTCAGCTGAGGAAAGCAAACATATATTCCTACTCCAACACTGTATAGGAAACTCCTGAGCTCAGCTGAGGAAAGCGAACATATATTCCTACTCCAACACTGTATAGGAAACTCCTGAGCTCATGTGAGGAAAGCAAACATATATTCCTACTCCAACACTGTATAGGAAACTCCTGAGCTCAGCTGAGGAAAGCGAACATATATTCCTACTCCAACACTGTATAGGAAACTCCTGAGCTCAGCTGAGGAAAGCGAACATATATTCCTACTCCAACACTGTATAGAAAACTCCTGAGCTCAGGTGAGGAAAGGGAACTTATATTCCTACTCCAACACTGTATAGGAAACTCCTGAGCTCAGGTGAGGAAAGCGAACATATATTCCTACTCCAACACTGTATAGGAAACTCCTGAGCTCAGCTGAGGAAAGCGAACATATATTCCTACTCCAACACTGTATAGGAAACTCCTGAGCTCAGCTGAGGAAAGCGAACATATATTCCTACTCCAACACTGTATAGGAAACTCCTGAGCTCAACTGAGGAAAGCGAACATATATTCCTACTCCAACACTGTATAGGAAACTCCTGAGCTCAGCTGAGGAAAGCGAACATATATTCCTACTCCAACACTGTATAGGAAACTCCTGAGCTCAACTGAGGAAAGCGAACATATATTCCTACTCCAACACTGTATAGGAAACTCCTGAGCTCAGCTGAGGAAAGCGAACATATATTCCTACTCCAACACTGTATAGGAAACTCCTGAGCTCAGCTGAAGAAAGCGAACATATATTCCTGCTCCAACACTGGGCTCAACAAGATTCGAATGCTCTCGCTCCTCCTCCTCCTCAGATCCAGGCCGGTCAAGACGAGTTGTTCCTTCCTCAAATTGAGCGTTTCGCTGCTAAAGTGTCGGCCATGAAAAGACCGGAGATTCACTTTCAGTTCCAGGAGTACGAGGAGATGGTAACAGTGTCAGCAGCGTCACTGCGCCACGAAATTATTCCCTTCAGGTTCACTGCTTCGAGCTGTTCGGTTTCTGTACTTCCGAGAATGAAGCCCCTCGTAGAGCCTTGGGGACTATGGCAGCTTTCGTAAGTCCACACTAGTTCCATAGGTCTTGTTTTACGCAGTGTCGTCAGGTTCGTGAGCACATCACATTGAGCGGAGCGAGCGAGTCGAATCCCCTGGCGTAGAACTGTTCTCGCGCACATTTTTTGTGACGTTATTTCTCTCCTTTTCAATTCTCGCTGTAAAAGCCGCCTCTCCGCTAAGTTTAGAAAAGCTCATTAATGAATCTGTATTGAGCTGACGCAGTGCGCGTACTGTCGTTGTTCTGTGTTTCTTTGTTGTACAGTAGCCCTCTTGTTTTTGTTCGACGTGGTTCTCGGTCCGGCAGGATATTGGGTTGTGTGATAAACAGTGTGGGAGAATATGCTCATGTGTTGGTGCTAGTATGAAAATTCTGAGGAAATTTTGGAAAATTCTTGTTGTTTTTTGTACACTTCTACCCAAATTCTATAATTAGCTTTGGAAACTCCTGAGCTCAGCTGAGACAAGCGAACATATATTCCTACTCAACACTGTATAGGAAATTCCTGAGCTCAGCTGAAGAAAGCGAACATATATTCCTACTCCAACACTGTATAGGAAATTCCTGAGCTCAGCTGAAGAAAGCGAACACATATTCCTACTCCAACACTGTGAGGGTGTGTGTCGGAATACTCACACAGCGTGTACTCGGGCTTGTCTCAGTTCCGGTGTGTTCGCAACATGGGAGGAAAGTTGTCCTGCTGCTCAGTATGCGTGGCGAAGTCTAAATCAAAGAAAAAACAACCACGAGTGGTCACCGACCAAGTCGCCTGTGATGTTTGTCATGCAGTTCAACCGCTACTGTAATCATCTACATTGAGGCCTCCAAAGTGTTCTCGGTCAGGCCACACGCCAACGTGTTCGTTTGCGAAACGTGTCGCTCTGTCAACAGAGTTCACTGGGTGGCAGGAGAGCGCAGGCTGAGCACCGTTTCTGATCCGAAGGTCGGCTCATGCATCTCCTTGGAAGAAGACGACTAGTTGGTTATTCGCAGGTCATTTTGGATAACGTAACAGGAGTAGTCCCTGTGAGCAGTGAAGTTCGAGCAACGACTATCTCGCCTTGTTCTGTGTGCCTCGATAACCCCGGAGATATGGTGAGTGAATTAATCGATTTTATCAGAGATTTATGGCATTCTATGGTAGGTTATTCTACCCTGTGGACATGCTGGAATTTGCCAGTCTTGTGCAGTCCACATAGCGAGCAATGAGGCAGTTGGCGGCAGTTGTTGCCCGAAGTGTCGGACTGATATTGACCAACTTGTACGCACTGCTGTTGTGACTGAATATCCTATGTGAGCTTCTGTCAGGTGCGTATTGGAAAACTGTATGATACGACGATTCAGGGAAGTGAGGTTCCCTTCGCTCGGCGTGTGAAGCCGCCACCTTCTGTGCCACCACCCCCAGGGTTGGAAAAAGTGAAGGTGAATTTGGCGCCCATCATAGCGCAAAAAATGTCGGTCATTTTCAGGGCCCTAACAAACCGTGACATTGTTGGGAGTCCCTATTGAGGATAAGCATTCGTCACAGAACATTCTTCGAGATCTCGACGCCTCTGCTGCCTGGCTTCAATATGAACTTCTAGAAAGAGAAAGGACTATTGTCTCACGTGCACTGACAGACATCATAATTTTTACTTCAATTCACTCTCGCGTTCATAAAGTGATAGTAGTGTATATCAGTCAGAGCCGCTAGACGATTCATTAGCTGGAGAGACAGGAAAAAGACACGAAGCGAATATTACGTACAGTATTGAGCAGAATACTGCGTTCTTGTCGACGGAAATCATCAAGTTGTCACTCGACTAAAGCGGTAACTATAGCGGAGTGAGCTAATCAACGCACTCGAGCGACCCGAGAGTATCCACTCATCAGCGGAAGACCTCACTTGCAATCCATCACATGGAGCCTGAGGGTCTGAGGTAGGTAAGAATATCCGAAGTAGCTCAGTCGACGCGTCATTCGAACGGTCAAGAACTCGTGTCGATCAGTCGATCACGGGACTGCAACGTGTATGAGAACCTTAAAGTCACTGAGGACTATTAATGAACATGTCAGCATCTCCCTCGGTCCGAGCGAGGATTCTTCTCTCAGGTTCACTATGGAATCGTGGCGCTTACTTAGGTGGCGCTCGCTAATGCCAAGGACGAAGCCTGAGTCGTCAGACAGAGGGATCACTCAAGAGCACCAGGAGTGACGCACGAAAGTTTCATAATGAAATTCTAAATGACTTCATTCTGATCGGTACGGTTGCTCGAGTACTGTCCGTTTAGAATCATGTAGACTTGTCAACCCACATCACTTTCGGAGGCCTTCCCGACTTTTTTGCAATCCAACGCGTCCGGATAACATGAAAGAAATTTCACAGCAGTGGGAAAAATAAAATAGTTATCCTCAAGTGACGACTCTGTTGCTCAAACCCTCAAATAACTGGTTGCAACTCAACCTCCATACGAGGGGGGGGACGCCGATTGGGCGCCGCTAAGTGAGCGGCGTTCACAGATGAGGACTGAGTGTCCATCAGAAGATGAAGATAAAGGGCTTGAGCCAAAATGTCTACGAGTAAAAATGGACAAACTAAGAGACAGCTCACAGGCATTCGACTTTCGTGCCGTCTCCTGCTGAGTATTTTATAAACCTTTTCTATGAATGCGCAAAACTAATTAGAAATTTCTGTGAGTTCCGTGTGGAATGAAAGAACTTGGGTATATTCCGCTACTCTAATATTTATTGTGAACACGACAGGAAAAATATAGATAATCGGGAAAGGTTTCCGATTATCCGAGTTCCATTGTGATACTCTGCGCTTGCACGGTCTGCGCACGCGTGCAGCGTTCATAATTCACGAAGTCCGCACGCGTGGGCATTTCGGGTATCGGATATTTGAATGACAGTCGGATATTTGGGATGCACGAATCGGGCGGATATTAGGTGACCTAGTCGGAATTTTCATGCGGTATATCGGATATTGCTTGTGACCGAGTCGGA
>NW_003204865.1:34765-61336 GCF_000006405.1 Perkinsus marinus ATCC 50983
CGTTTCAATGAGAACCCCCCGTATCGGACAAGTATCGCCGCAATTTCAGCATCCAATCTCTCAACACACACGCTGGTGAAAATTGAATGAGTCAGACTGGGTACCTGGTCACGAGGGCATCATCTACACGTCTGGATGGACATGCGACTACGAAATCTCCCGGCTGTGCTGCAGCTAAGATTTCCTTCACATCGTCAACTGAGCGGTCATCGCAAGCCCGCCGCAGAGCAAAAGAGGACATGTAGCTGGCATACACGATGGAGAGAGAGGTAGAACGATAACGACAACCAAACATCAAATAATCGTCAGAGCCCGCCGCATTCCTGTTGTTAGTACACACTGTTACCTACCAGTCTTGCCAAGCAATAGGATCCTCGGCTTTTAGTCCTTCGATTCTATACTCTTCAGCCTGCGCGTCAGGGAAAGACAATACCTTACTGGGGGGCAGCGAGCATGGGCCTGACAGAGTCAATGCATGTCATCGCAAAATGCTCCTCAGAGAAATCTCACGCTCATTTTTCGTGTCGAAATCGGACGTCTCAATAGAGATCTCCGTACCAATCCTCAATGACGGCTGAGTAACCATTAGCGTCGTCTGTCTTAAAATGCACTGTAAGTTCGCACGATTGGTACCAGCATAAAGCTTCAAGCTTCAAGCTCGACAGATCACTAAATCAGTGTCACTGATGGGCTGGGAACAAAGGTATTATCAACGTGACGGCCATGACTATGAAATTTTGCTTGTGCCGTTCGGAGTAGTGCCAGCTGGATCGGCTTTTCGTCGTCTTCCTATCAGAATTCTGAGGAAAGTAACTCTTTGACAGAGCACCTCGGTTGCAAGCCTCGTCTTCGGATATTCGGAGTAGTGGCCGATTATGAATTTGTAATCCCTGCTGGTTGTTGCCGCGAGACTGGGCACTTTTCCTCATCTGTTGTCTCCTGTTATTGTTTCCCTGAGGGAAATTACCTTGGTCAGGATGGGTCTTTCATGACAAATGTGTAACCTGGCGACTCTCCACTTCTTTTCGTCATTTTTGATATAACAATCAATAGTGCCAAAACTGGCGTAGGGTTGTCTGCTGGTGAAGTTTCGCCTATCCTTTCCGATTCGAATTCCTTTGTCGATCTTATTCGAAGACCAAATACTACACCTCTCCGTACTGTTCAATCTCTGGCAGACAAATTAACTCGCCTGTGGATCAGTTGTACTGGTGCAAAGTCGTGCTCATCCCCGATGTGTGATGAGATGATGTTAATATCGTCTTTTGTGTAGTTAACATCTTAGCGTAAGCTAGTAATCCTCGAAGTTACTATACTCATAGTTATGAGACCAGATTGAAGACTGAGTGTTCTCAGCGACTCTGCATGAGCTGAATTGTGAAGATTGACACTATTCACTACAGAGGTACTCTATTGCTAGCTTGACGAAGGGTGAAGGGCCGTGATCGGTCACATTATGTCCGAACTCGGATATCTTCTTGGCTCCCTGCTGGTGGTCTAAAATGAGCTCATCCTACTCTTCAATGCCCGTGACCACCTTCGTCGCGCAATGCCACACTACTACAGCATTTCCAGGTCAATTCAATATTTTACCCGAATTTTTAATAGTTTAACCACTTCTTTTGAAAAAAATACCCTTTTTTTTAATCTTTTACCGACTGATTTTAACTCACTACCCAAAATTGCAATATAATAGCTAGTCTTTTTAAAAACATACCCAATTCAATTAACAACGTTAGTTTTATCTACTAGAAATCGTAGCATTATCCCAACTCGAAGTCTTGCAGCGGTCGAGCACGGTTAAGCGCTCGAAAGAACTACATCCTCCCTTCAAAGCACCAACAGGGATCACTGCTGTTATGCGTACCTACAAGATAGGGAGCTCGGAGTCACCGTAAAGTGATGCGAATACTACCTGTAGTTCGGAGCAAAGCGATACGCCTTCTTGATCTGAGGGCCTCCAATATAAGTGAGACCCTCATTGAACTTATATTGATCCCATTGACAATGACGCCACTCTGAAAGAAGGATCACTACCATCATCCTCGATAGAATTCTACCATCATTCCACTTGAAGCATTTGGTCGCAGCCTCCTCAGTCTCAATGTCGGCCTGCGCCGTCAACAAACAACGGTACTCCTCTATCGCCAAGTACCTTCAGTACCCCTTCCAAAACGACCCTTTGTACATGACCAAGACTCACTTGCACGCATCGTCAGGATCAGACTGATGGATTCTCTTGGCATATTCAGCCGTTGCTTCGCGAATCTCGTTGGATGTGCGTGGTTCAGCCTCATTCGGAACCAGACCTGCACTTTCAACAGTGTTGGAATATACGTTTGCTTCCCTGAGCTCAGTGAGCTGAGCTTAGGAATTTCCTCACTGATCATAAAATCCGGATAGGAGTATACAGAAATGTACAGTAACCCGAATGTCTCGACAATCGAAGGAGCTGGCTGTCAGCTATCGTATCGGAGCATTGCGAATCTCGTCCTAGCACCGGAGAAGTTCAAGAAACTGTATGTCAACCTGGAAGAGTTCAAGATCAAATGCACTGATCAATTGAGTGTACTTGGTGCTGTAATCGACGGCAAGCGCAATCATGACGCTCATATTAGTAGGCGCATGCAACTCGCCGGACAAAGAATGGCCACACTCCAGAAAATCTGAAACTCGCATGATATAAGCTTGAGGCAGAAGTTTTTTATCCTCCGAAGTGTGGTATTCTCGATAATATTATACTGTATAATTTATACACCAGTGAGTGCTTTGCCCTTAGCAAGAATGAGATGGAGAGATACTGTGCGTGTTTTACAACAAGTGCATACGGAGGGCGTTGCAAGTATCGCCATTGGCGCACACCACGAACCGCGAAATTTGGAGTAGGTCTGGTTGCACTGACTGTCACATAGTCCTGGGAATGCGTCGCTTGCGATAGTGCGGCCACAACCTTAGAACTCCCCCCGCATCTTTGGTGAACAGACTACTTTTGTGAGATCGTTTGGGCATATCATTTGGGAGCTCAGATAAGCGCTAGGATGAGAGAAGGTTGGATACTATCCAACCTTCTCTATCCAATGGATAGATCTCATTGCAGAGGATTCGAGGGAGACTAATTTGTCGCGAGGAAATGCTCTGGACCGACTCTTGTGGGAGAGATGGACTAAAGCCCTGCGACCGAAATAAGCTTGGAGAGAAAAACTCAGTCAAGTGCTAGTCTCCTTGCGCCGAGTAAGTCGATCATATAAACATCCAACTTGCTACTAGCTGCCGGTTTGTCGCCTGGCCGGAAACGGCCGAGAGCGACAGAGAGAGAAGGGGAAAGGTCGAGCTGATGACTCAAATCACTGCTTCGAGGCGTCAGCTTTGAAAGTGTGCTTCAAGCAGCACACTGCTCACACGATGCTGTCGCGTGAGCCGGCGGCAGCATTGGCCTGCTTTGGGTGCAGGCCAATACCGACGACAAACATGGAGGACTTTTCGTTTACACGTGAGGATTATACTAAAGTTCTTCACCGAAATCGGGCTTGGGGCAGTCATCTGAGTGTGCCAGGCTGGCACTGCCAGCCCACATGGCACGACAGGTGAATCTTTCGGCAGGCGTTTCCCACTTGAGATGGGTCCTCCTCGGCCGCTGAGCACTAAAACTAAGTAACGATTAATTCTAATCCCATGCTTTGACTTTGCGAGCCCTGTGTAGCACGCAATCCATGGTGGTAAAACAGTTGTACGGGCATGCACGTGATGCCACATTTTCTTTTGTCAACCTTCTTCCCAAAATATTTCCCTGGACTTTCCCTCAGACATTTTATTCAGCATTGTCTAACTCACCTATGCCACACTTACACCAGGATAGAGGAAGGATCAAATTGACCGGCTTATCGGCAATTCAATGATAGATCACTTGAACCCAGCAACGGACAGTATCACGATTCCTTGATAGCAGCACAGGGTAAGCACAAAGCGGCGAAGGTGCCGCGCATAACGGCCAAGCGACAGAAGCGGCGTGCAAGGTACTGAGATTCAATGCAGACTTGGAGAGATTTACTCTCCTTAGTGAAATTCCAACTGCTATGTTCTTGGTTGTTGTTACTCTGCAACTCATAGCTGTGGGCCACGGAGCATCCGTTGAGGTGGAGAAGGCCTTCCAGGAGTTCATGAGGACGTGAGTTCGCTCGTCATCTGGAGTCAAACCTCAGGCTGAACTTGACTCAGTTACGATAAGAGATACGACACGGATGAGCAGTATCAAGTAGCCAAGGATGCTTTCGAGAACACTATGAGAGAGATTGAAACTCTGCGAGCCAACAGTAAGCAATTCCGGGCTGCTGTTAGAATTAATCTTCGCCCAGATCATGTTAATGCTAGCAGTTAGTGTTACTGCTAAATCTGAGTAAGTAATTCAGTGCTATATCTCAGGCAATGTGACGCATGAAGTCGGTCTCAATGAATATGCCGATTTACCGAAAGAAGTCTTTAATGACATCTTGAAGTGCGACTTTGCTCCAAAACTACATACACCGATGATCCGAGCAACAGCCATTCCCACTGGTGAGACTCGGTTTATCTAACAGATACGACTATTCCTCTTTAGTCCCGCAGGATTCCTTTGAGGTAGGAGATTATCCTCCATCGGTAGACTGGGAAGCTGCAGGCGCTCTGGCACCCGTAAGACGCCAATCGGGTGACGTAAAGAAATGTGGAAGCTGCTACGCAATTGGGGCCGCTGGTAGCAATGCGATGGCATTCTTCCTCCATGATACACTTACCTAGCGGTTCGTAGCATGCGTATTCCAGTTCTTACACCGCTCGTCTTTCTCAGTCGTTATGGAGAGTCGTTTCAAGATCGAACTCTCACAGCCTAGAGTCGTACCTTTCTCCGTTCAACAGTTGGTTGACTGCAGTACAACATACGGCAATCGGTGAGTTTCATGGTTCGGCCCGAGATCTATTTCGCCTGTCCCATCGAAGCCTCCATCAAGCCACTTCTGCGTCTCTCATTCTATGAGTATCCTTCGAGTTGACGGGTCTACTGATGGCGTCAGTTGTAGATCCGTCTTTCTAACACTCACTGTATCCCTTATTGCAAAGCTCTTCGATATATGAGGAAGGAATTACGATTGAATTATATTTTTGGGACCTTCCGAAGATCATCTTCGTCGTCTTCCCGATGTAACTCTGTTGCAGGGGCTGCGATGGAGGGCGAGCTCAAGAGGCGTTTGCGTACTCGAAGGCGGAGGGCATTGTGAAGGAGTCCAGCTATCAGTATATGTTCGAGGAAGGCCCATGCAAGGAGAGTGTCGTTAAGAATCCCGATGATCAATGCATTAGAGTGAATCCTCTAGCGGCTTATCAAGATAGTTGTATTTGTGATAATCACTTCAGCCAGGCGACATAGTGCATCTTGCCTCCATACCGAAGGCGAATGAGGAGGCGATGTTAAATGCCGTGGCGAGGGGACCTGTGGCTGTCACTTTATATGGGGCTCCGGCATTTGATAACTACAAAGATGGTATCATGAGAGGTAGCCCCACTGGTTTGTCTCACAACTTGTGAGTCATCGTGTCGTCGAATCTCACCATCATCTTGGCAGTTGCCGCCTGTGATCAGAAGAAAGTGGACCACACGGTGGTCATTGTCGGTTACAACACCTCAGCAGATGGGATACGGTAACGCAGGTTTGCACGGCTCTCTAGCTTTCTATCCTCACTCTATTCCTTAGTTATTGGAAGATAATGAATAGTTGGGGAGAGTCTTGGGGAATGAAAGGTTTTGGTTATGTTGAGCGAACAGGAGATAAACCAGGTACAGTGTTGGCCTGCAGCTCTTCAGCTTTGTGGTCATCGAAGTTTTGCCTCATGCATGTCAACTTGCAACTCACTGTAAGTTACTCACACAGTTCCAGTAGGTCCGTGCAACATTCTCTCTGAGAGCCATCAATATCCTCGTTTTGTGGCTACGATAAGGAGCTCTCCGTGTATCGGACTTTGAAGGATTCTCACCGAGAACTTCTCGGCGAGAAAGGCAATTCAATCAGAAGCCGAATCCTGAGGCAGAATTTTTCAACCCTTTTTCGACTTTTCATACTAACGCTTTATTGACACGAATACATCATCCGATTTTGACAATACCGCAGTATAACCGCTTACTGGTTAATCATATTAACTCAATATGCGCCAAACGAGTTCACGTGGTATGCGACTTCTGAGTCTCTTCCAGCGTGAGGCAGCTATTGGAAGTCTTATCTGAAATTGCCCTGTCGTGTTCCACACAGTGCTAAAGAACTGCATGTTATTACGGGATTATAGTCCTGCTGAGCCGTCACTCCCGTATAGCTCATGGCATGAGCCTCATGCCAAAGGATGCGTAAGGTACACAGTCATCGAGCGTGCAGGAGAGAAGGGTCTGGGGGTCTTCTCCTTCACGGCCAATACAGCGAAAGATCGTGGCGGATCGCAGTAGGTAGCGTCAGTCAGCAGTAGTGAATCTCCGGGGTTCTTCTGGACCTGCGGCATATCGGTAGATAATCTACCAGTATCTACCGTAGATACGCCTGGTCGAAAGGGTGCTGCTCGAAAAAGAAGATGAACCTATAGCGCCTAACCGACTTCGACAGAAAATCCCGCACGGTTAGTAACTACGTCGCGGCGATCGCACTCAGGATTCCCGTCAGTGGCAAAAATCGGGACCGCGTTTGGCCGCAGAAAACTGCACGGTATTCGCAGCTCATTGCAGTACTTTTGCTTGAACGTCAACATAGTCTGGGTCCTTGTTTTTGTCGTCATCGTCGTCGTCATTGTCATAGTTACCGTTTCCAGCATCATTGTTGGTGGCGTCGGTATGTGGAGACTCCAATACCGTAGCAGGGAGTAGGGGGGTAGTATGAACAGCAGTAGTTGTAGTACTTCTACGGCGACGCTTCTTAGGAGGTGTAAAGAAAGTGCAAGGTGGAAATGATCCCAAACTTGAACTTGCATCTGGAATACCGCGTGCCTCAACAGCGAGAGTAGACGTAGTAGACGTGGTAGTCGTAGCAGCAGTTGCAAAAGAACTCTTCGGAGCAGAGGGGCTCACGGACATCGCTGTTGGAGACAAGTAGTTGCTGTCGTTTTCGTTTTCGTCCTCGTCCTCGTCGCATTCGTCGTCGTCAATATCATCATCATCATCATCATCATCATCATCAACAACAACAGTGGGGGGATTTCGGCATCTGAGATACTAGGCAATTTAACAAAGGAATAAAAGTCGAACAGTAGTGAGAATATCTTGATACAATGTAAAGTTCTTACCGTATCCAGCAGGACTTCCCATTCGGGTTCGGGTTCCGCCACAGATACCGATGATTGAGATGATGAGACCGAAGTGATGGCTGCATCCCCTAAACGAGGAAGGTTACAAGTGAGTAAGGATGATGATGACGACGACGGTGAACAGGGGGATGGTGAAGATGCTACCGATTGACGACATGGGGATGATGATGATGAGTAGGAGCCTCCTACTAGGAGGGAGTGTAGCTCGAACTCGAACGCCTTCTACTTCGCACTCTACGACCAGATAAGCAAGCAGCCGAACCAGGTGGGGAGAAGCCCGAACCACCACTGTTAGTAGTTGCTGAGTAGTTCCGTTGCTGAGCACCGGGCATTGCCCGGTGCTTGCCCATTGCCCATTGCCCGGCGGGCAACAATCACCCAAGCTTCTCCTCCAACCAAACCCGAATGACAACGAAGGACTACGCAACTACACACACGCACATAGTCTAACTACAGTCGTCATAAACTGTTGAGTGTTGGTGGGTAATTCCACTTATTGAGTTAACACAAGACAGACTTGATTAGCCTGATTCTAACTTTTAACTTACAATTACAGTTCCAACACTAGCTCAACGCTAGATATCTTAGCTAACACAAGGGGGAGCGACTCCATACTATGGAGTCCATAGGGACAGTAGTCATACAACCTTCTTCACAATAGACCTGATAGGCCATGTATGACGTGTCGTCTATCATGTGAGTCAGCATCATACGCAATTGATCCACCAAAAACCGTCAAGGAATGTGAACGTACAACACAGTAATATTACTATTGTTGGGAGCCCGAGCCCGATGAAAGCAATAACTGACACCAAATACTACCGGGAATGACTGGATACTATCTAAAGCATCATAGTTGGTGCTGCCACACACAGTAGACACATCAACGAGAGGATCAAACGTATAGCGTGGCCCTCTGTGGGCGAGATAAGCATCGTAAGGCCAACGAGAGTAAGTCATGGCCGGGAGTGAAGGGGAGTCGTACTTCGGGCTCGACGAGGAGGAAGCACCGGACGCTCAAATGTATTGCTCATTGTTGGCGGCATCGCGCTTAGTAGGAGTGCGAAAATAACCTGACAGTAATTCACAAGATGAATCCCTCAACAGTAACATTCGTAACACAACCTGAACCCGAGCACAAGCATAGCACCAGAACCCGAAAAGTCACTTTGGTAGCTCCTAGTGGGCAGCTGAGAAGCGTCGGCTGAGAGTATATTGCGAAAATCTTCGCTAAAGAACCGAAAAGATATACAGGAACATCGAGTAGGGCGAGGAACTCGTTGAATCGTCACGAAGAGGTGAAAATCTGCTGTATGCGCACAGAAACCCTCATATTCGGGATAAGAACTCTGAAACATACAAACGGAATCATTAGTGATCCCAATATATCTAGAAGCTGGAACAAACCGAGAGAAACCCAATCACGAACCCGAACTACTAAATAGTGCTTGTTCCTCATCATTAATGGTGAAGCGAGGCTGAGCAGGCAGCATCCCACAGAGATCCACACCGCGCAGAGCATTATCAACCACAGATGTGTGGAGCTGATCCCCGGTCACCACCTCAGGTAAGCAACCACTACACTGAGATTCACTACCGTTAACAGAGCTAACATAGGCACGTATTTCCTCGTCAAGGATTTGGGGGAAATCATTATCAATGAAAGAGAATACCCGTGAAATACCCTCATATGTGGTAGAGAAACACGCCATTAAGTAGAGACCCAAGACCGTAGTCTGACAGTACGGAGAGGCGAAATGAGGAAGATAGGAAGCAGGGGAATGAAAGTTACGCGACATCACACTAAAACGAAAACGACACTATACAAACATCAACACTCCACAAACATTTATCCAACACTAATAAAACACTATTAAGTTGTAGAAAAACTCCGCAACATTACCTCACATATCTGACAACAAAAAATGCCATCAGATGTACAATAAAAGTCCGCAACGTATCAATCCCGGTAAAACTCCGCCGGACAAATCACACTCTCACCAGTAGTAGAAGCAGACGACATACATCCCGAGCAAATTTCCCTCGGTTTAGATTGGGGACCCACCATTTCAACTTGAGGTCAAAAGGTGTAGAAATCGTAACATCATCCCAAGTCGAAAAACCTGTGGGAACCGAGCATAGTTGAGCGCTCGGAGGCACTATCAGTGTTGGAATTTATGATCGCTTACCTCAGCTGAGCTCAGGAATTTCTTTACTAATTGCAGAACTTGGATAGAAGCATACAGAAACCAACAAGAGTTTCCCAAATTTCGGGAATTTTGGGCCCCGAAATTTCCTCGTAACTTTCATGTTATCACCAACACATTTAGTTTACCGTGAGCATATTTTTCCCGAAACTGGGACCTACTACTACCTCTGCGATTGATTCTTAAAGACCCGTCGGGAGATTCGATGAAGTACCTGCTTCTCAGGCGGAGATCTGACGCAAGTCTGCCAGGCTTCATCTGGTATCAAATTCGAAACCAGATTATCGGTCCACACCGCTCTCAACAGACTTGACGACTATAAAACTCAAACACCAATTATCAGCCACGAAGAAACGGTAGGCCGCGGCACTTCCACTATCACACGGCACACATCCTCCTTTCAAAGCACCAACAGGAATCACTGCTATTACGCGTACCTGAAAATAGTGACATCATGTTGACTAGGAGTCACCGCATAGTCGTAAGAGTACTACTTGTAGTTCGGGGCGAAGCGATACGCCTTCTTGATCTGAGGGCCTTCAATATAAGTGAGACCCTCATTGAACTTGTATTGATCCCATTGACAACGACGCCACTCTGAAAGAAGGTTCTCTACCATCATCCTCGATAGAACTCTACCATCATTCCACTTGAAACATTTGGTCGCAGCCTCCTCAGTCTCAATGTCGGCCTGCGCCGTCAACAAACAACGGTACTCCTCTATCGCCAAGTACCTACAGTACCCCTTCCAAAACGACCCTTTGTGCACGACCAAGACTCACTTGCACGCATCGTCAGGATCAGACTGATGGATTCTCTTGGCATAATCAGCCGTTGCTTCGCGAATCTCGTTGGATGTGCGTGGTTCAGCCTCATTCGGAACCAGACCTGCGTTTCCAACAGTGTTGGAATATACGTTCGCTTTCTTGAGCTGAGCTTAGCAAGTTCCTCAGTTATAAAATTCGGATAGAAGTATGCAGAAACCATTCCAACACATGTAGTTAAGCATGTGCATACTTTCCCACACAGGTTTCCAGTACTCTCCCATTAGCATGCACCCTTCCCACTCACCGTAATGCTTGCCAACTTCCTTCTCCCATTCCGACCCGAACGTGTGTGGCTGAGGCTTCGGTGGAGCTGGTGCCGGGGGCTCTGGACCACCCCAAATCTAAGCACGTGTGTAGCAGCATGTACCCATCTGCTACGACTACCTCCCCTAACCCGCATTCCTTGATAATCTCATAGTTTTTCTCCGCCTCAGTCTTCGGCACAGCCTCGTACACTCGGTACCTTTGTTACCACGCTTGTTAACCCTCACCCGAGCCAGAACCTACCAAGTGTCCGGGTCGTAGCCCATCGCAGCGTCCGAGAACTCCTTGGTCCCTGTCTTTGCCTCCGGCTCGGGCTTGGTTTCACACTGAGCTCTGTTAGGAGAGAAAAGTCGATGGATCAAACTGCTCACCATAGAGATGGATTAAAAACGTCGCTACAATGTACGAAAATGTGCACATGGTCAACTACATGTGTTGGTGACAAAACGGAAATTCTGGGAAGTTTGTAGTGCTTCTGTACACTTCTACCCGAATTCGCGTGAAATTCATGTACTAAGTGAGGAAACTCTTGAGCTCAGCCGAGGGTAGAGAGCATTTATTCCAAATCTATATCCCTACGGCAGAGTGAGAGAGAATTGGATGTCACGGTGACGAACAAAGGTAGTGTGTTCAGTCCCCCTTCAAGATTCCTGGGAATTGTCAGTATTGGATTAAATGCTCGCTTTCCTCAACTGATCTCAGGAGTTTCATTGTTAATTATACAAATTAACTTACGAACTCGGCTAGGAGTTCACTGAAACCAACAATAATTTCCGAACATTCCTTCAAGATTTTCATATTGTCACCAACCCATGCAGTTAACCATGTGCGTATTTCCCCCCCCAGACTGGGAATTGCTGGATATAGACCAACTCCCCAACCACGAAGTCGCTGCCCTATATACCACTCGTCCCAAGATGTGCCGGAATCATGCATGTTCGAATAGCAGATTCGCGTTGCTCCACGATGTCGACTCAGTCACATGTTCCTATGGATTTCCAGAGTTCGCAGATTCGTTGAGGAAACTCGAGACACTGCAAGATTTCAAGATAGGGTATATAATTTGCGTGGCAGATCGTGGTGGTTATTTATATCACACTTGCGTTGCAATGCTACTATCACGGGCCGGGGCGCTGAAGAGGTGAGGGTCACATCGTCCCCGCATTCATCACGAGTATTCATAGGTTCTCGGCCGCGCCTGCCTACAACTTGACAGCACAGCGATTCAAAAGCTACTACGATGATTTCAAGGACCGCCTCAAGCCGGGGAAGTACACCCAAGGTCGCTGCCCTCAGAGTGAAGGTGATTATCGCCAGGAGTCCAAGACTATCGGGAGGTGAGTACTTGCCTCTGGCAATCCGGTCGATTGTGATATCCCTTCAGAGAGCATCTCAACGATGATGGTACTCGCAGTAAGAGGTACACCGTCAAGGAAGGTGAGCGAAGCACATTGAAAGCCTTTAGAAGTTTTTGTACCCTCAGCTGATGCCCTCGGTTACCATTACCACCCACCGATCGATAAAAAGGGTCAGGTGTACGTAAAGGGGCCTAACACGGTCCATGAAAGAGGTCAGACTTGGATCAAAGGCTACGAACTGCCCAGCATGGAGTAAGATTGTGTCATTAATACCGTTAAAGCCCGAACTTTCCAACGATTGCATGAGTACCTGTTGTACTCTAGATATACTTATGGTCCCAAGCAGGAGGACATCCCTTTCTACCCTAGGGTCAAATTGAACGTCTGGGGTAAGGCTTTGCCGATACCTATCACTGGCGCACTCTACGCTCAGGCAACTACAACCTCGTTATGAAGGTGGAGTTCTTGTTCTTCTATTTGCCCACTATCATAGTCTTTGGGATTTGCATTCCTGTTTATACCATCAATTTCGCACAGGAGGAAGTCATTTACACGACAATGACCGTTAAGGTCACTGGGAGGCAATGGTAAGCGAGCTCTGGCTTAGTATGTCGACCTTCGTGATGATCAATGGCTCAAGGTATTGGGTATACGAAGTCGAGTCCCCAACCGACGAGGAAGAGGAGGACGAAGATGACGAGGATGATGACGATGAGTGATGGAGAAGGCAGTCTTAGTGGTTGCTGTCGTTATTGAACATCTTGAGGCGCGAGCCCATGAAAATCATGATGATCTTGATGATTTTGCTTTTGTGAATGATAGCGGTTTGTTGAACATTTCGAGCTGATACCATTCACATTGTCGTAGACAGGTTGAGGTTATTTTTCGATTTGCAGTATTGCGTTGTAGTTGTTGAGGAGAAGGAATTCGACGAAAGTATGTTATCTCTCTTGGGAGTAGCAGTCATGTAACGAGGTGTGTCGATAAGTATTTGTAAAGCTAACTATACTAAGTTATCATGAAGAGATCAGTGACGTTGAATACTCTGGAACCTACAAGGGGTACTAATGACACTCCTATGGACGACAGTCATTATTGATCGACCGTAGTGACCATCACCACAAGTAAGGTAACAACTATGGGATCCGTTACGGACTGTCCGTACCGCTAAGAGCATGTGCTTCTCGGGAGCTCGTCATCAAGCGATGGTCATTCCCCTCGAGGTACCCGAGTTACTGAGTTATGCCTGTTATATCTTAAACACTGCCTGTTATATCTTAAACACTGCCTGTTATATCTTGAACACTGCCTGTTATATCTTCAACACTGCCTGTTATATCTTCAACACTGCCTGTTATATCTTCAACACTGCCTGTTATATCTTCAACACTGCCTGTTATATCTTCAACACTGCCTGTTATATCTTCAACACTGCCTGTTATATGTTCAACACTGCCTGTTATATCTTCAACACTGCCTGTTATATCTTCAACACTGCCTGTTATATCTTCAACACTGCCTGTTATATCTTCAACACTGCCTGTTATATCTTCAACACTGCCTGTTATATCTTCAACACTGCCTGTTATATCTTCAACACTGCCTGTTATTTCTTCAACACTGCCTGTTATTTCTTCAACACTGCCTGTTATATCTCAATTCACCCATTAACCGGAAGTGACTTGGATTCATTAGTCTATCAACACAACATTTTAACTATTCCCAACAAGGAAGGAAAAGTAACGCTAAGCGCAGCGCACTGAGCAGTCAGAAATGCGCCTAATCGACGCGAATAAGAGATTCTCCGCTCGAGCGAGAGGATCTCCACTGAATAGCTTAAAAGTGAGTTAGCCAAGGTTAGAATGTCACTGTTAGAATCTACAGTTCTTTCTCAGGGTTTGACAGTGCAGCATTACGAATAGCATCAGCCTGCTTCTGAGTTTCCTCATACCTCTTTCTTAGAGCAGCGAACTGCTCAGGAGTAGCCTCGAAATCTTGGAAACCAGCGGCACGCAACCACTCAGCAGACGGGCCATAACCGACCATAGAATAGCCCCAATTAGTGTAACCATTTTGATACTTTCCAAGTAACGTATAATGCATATTCATCCACTCACGTTGAATCTCATCGTCATAGTCCGCCATCTTCTTCTCGATATCATCAGAGGACTCGGTGAGCATCATCTCGTCAATCTTACTCTCGATACCAAACTGAGCCTTCCTAACATCATTGACCATATACATATACTTCAAATCCATCACATTAGCAACAGTCTCAGCAGCCCACCAAAGAGAACTGTCATTCACCTCCCCTTGCCAGGAGTATTCGAGACAAGGAATAGACTTCACAGTTTGGCTGGGCTTAACGATAATCGGCACGAAAACACTCCCATGAGGGGACGACGGCGCAAAGTAAACCACGTTGTACTTGTTCTTATAAGTTACAGCTATGAAGCCATAGTATGAGTGCTCCTCAGAGATAGCCCTTTCCCAAGCACCGTGTTTGAAGGTCGCCTCAGCCCTGCCACCAGGATATCTCACTGGCGTCTTGAAGGGACCACCAGCAACAACATGGTCTGTCAAGTCATAGGGAGTACCCTCCATATGGTCTCGGTACAACCGACGCATGAAGTCAATTGTGATAGGCTCATCGGGCTTCACAGAGAAGGGGTAGGTAGGATGTTCCCATTCAACACCGAGAGTAGGGTCCAGATTAAGAGATGGGGCGAAAAGAGAAAGACCTCTCCAAATACGTCGACCGGAAACATAAGGATGACCCTGCTCACCCGCGCCGAAGGCATAAGCGAAATCAAGCAGACCAGCACCATTCCACCAACCGTACCTTAGTGCGATTTCATACATGTTGGTCGAGTATAAGAAATTATCGCCATCGACAGGATCGATATCACGAATGATGAAAGTGTTCGGCACGATGGTGGCGTGACCCTTAGGAACTCTCTGGGCTGCCCAAACCGCGCTCGTAGTTGTATCGTCAGGAGTTACATGGAAAACCCAAACCTCCTCACCATCAGCCACCACGAGGGCCTCACCAGAGCCGTAGTAACCATATTTCTCAGCATAGTCACCCATAGTCTGCACGGCACACCTTGCAGTGTCACAAAGCTCAAGTCCAATATCAGATAGCTCGCCAATCCAAAACATTGCACCTTTACCCTCGGGACCGTCACCACGTGGGAAAGACTCCATACGAGCACTGCAAGTACTCTCGCCCATAGAGACGCCAGCCTCGTTCATGATACCATAAGAGGAGTCCCAGTACCCGTAAGTGGTACCCTCCGGCATGTCGACGTACCCGGTGGGAACACTGGGTTGCTGGTCACCAACAGGAGCATAACTGGGAGCTCTCGAAGCGTCAACAATCCTGGGATATGCCAAGGCAAAAGCACCAGGGATCTCGTTTATGTAGACCGCTCTCTGCTGGCCGGCACCATAGGTCTTAGGAGGCACATAGACCACTCTGAAGTCCAACGGTCCGCCATCAGCCGTACTAGCGGCGATACAACCACCGTCAGCCGTGGCTGCACAATCGACTGCTGTTGCTGTACATTGACCGTCGGTGGCGAAGTGCTGCCGAGCTCCACTCTGAGGAGCGATTTCGGCGGCCAGAACGAGACTGCTGGAAGCTAGCAAGGCGAGTGAAAGCGATAGCATTTTGAGGGATGAAAAAAACTAGATATGATTATCGACCAAAGTGTAAACTAGTCAAAAGCGAGCCGATGGTTCAATATGCAATTGATGAGAACGTCAATACGATTCTCAGCTTGCTGACGCTGGGCTAAGGAATCTGCGTCCAAGCGAGGCTAGCTCTGTCCCCAAGTGAATAACTCAAGAAAACCCATACCACAGGCATTGTCCCTGACTATGAAAATGTCCTGAAATCGCGAACTTCTCATAGAGGGAATCGCCACGAATGCGATACCGCCTGCCATATTCGCAATGGTTCTAACTCGCGACTGTGCAGCCACCGGCTATTGCTGAGGCACTTGCTGTCGTTTGCGGAGTGTTATCCTTGAGAGCGGACCCAAACGGCCGAATTGTGGCTGCTGCAAACTATCGAGGCGAGTGATAGCAACAGACTTGTGCGGAGCAGCTGTTCGTTTCGAGCTGAGAATGATTCTCTGGTGGTTGCCCTGGAGGGCTATTCACACTGAGGCGTCTTTTGAAGACAATAGACAACGGTTAAGCTACAGCAAGTACATATGCCTGATACACCGAGCAACTAATGCGCAATACTTTCAGATGGCGATCGAAACATGATGCAACACTGTGAAACATGAATGTTCACAAGGCCGTGTGTGCACTCACTGGCCTCCGAACCAGAGAGGCCCCGCTCATCCTGTTGCCCTCGTTCATCACCTAACACGGTAGCCGATGTTCACAAGGTTGTTCACAGCCAAATTGTTCATACCAAGCGTTGGCCTGCACTCCTAGGTCTGAGCCTTTTCTGGTGCGTATGAGAGCTCTGGAAGCAGGGATCTCCACGCGACGCGTGCAACACAGGACGGTAGAATTCGGACAATTGAGCGTCAGACTCCGTGGCCGCTAAGGGCCGGATGTATCTGCTCATTATTCCATACCCTTATTAAAGTACGCGTACGAGAATTGATTGTGTCCCCCTGAGGGCTTGAATTGACCACCGTTGGACTTGATCGTGCTCGGATCGGCATAAAGCCCTTGATCGGACACACAGGCCGGGGCCCAGGCTGAATCAGGCAGGCGTGCTCCGCGTTGGACAAGACACCTTTACCGGGCACTCGGAATACATAGTGGGGTTGCCTTGCAGATGTGAGTTTCTCACAAACAGATCTCTCCTTGAATGTGCGAGGAACGGCGTCGGCCGCTTTCCAACCAGGCTTGGGTTTCTGTGCAGTGCGTTCGCGTGCCTGAACATTCTATCTGCCAGAAATAAGCGTTCACTAACCGCACCTCTCGCAACTCGAGTTTCTTTCTATCATCTCTGGCAAAACTGACTGCCGAATTAGGTCTGGTCAGGCGACCGATATCGGGACGGTGAAGTTTACTGTATCCGAACGATGGTACGGGGGATATTCCGTGGAGGCGCATCGACACTAAAGGAGGGCGTGATGCCCAGTGAATATATGTTCGCTCTCCTCAGCTGAGCTCAGGAGTTTCCTATGCAGTGTTAGAGGAATATATGTTCGCTTTCCTCAGCTGAGCTCAGGTGTTTCCTATACAGTGTTAGAGGAATATATGTTCGCTTTCCTCAGCTGAGCTCAGGAGTTTCCTATACAGTGTTAGAGGAATATATGTTCGCTTTCCTCAGCTGAGCTCAGGAGTTTCCTATACAGTGTTAGAGGAATATATGTTCGCTTTCCTCAGCTGAGCTCAGGAGTTTCCTTGCTAATTGCAGGAGTCTATTTACAAATTCAGGGAGAAGTGTACTGAGGTTGATAAGGACCACTCGGAGTTTCCTCAGAATTTTCGTATTGTCACCAACACATGTAGTTGACCATGTGCATATTTCCCCACAGTGTTGATGCCAATCTTCTCTCCAAGAGTGACAATTTGCAGAGATTTTCCACTGCCGAGAAAGGCCACAGTGCTGAATATAATAAAAGAAGAAAGTATGGTGTCGCGAGGTAAACTTTCGTAGGTAGAACAACTGACCTGCCTCGTTCAAAATCCGTGGCGGTACAGTGTCTTTCAACCATACGTGGTTAGCAGATGTCCTTCTGTTGCGATCGACACAGTGACCGTTGGGGACGTTTTCGGAGTGCGAAGGTTGACTGATGTCCGCTTGTGGAGTGCCTCCACAGTAAATCAATGCGGATACCATGTACTGCTCTCGGTTCTGATATGACCAATCGAGTCGTCGCGGCTTACCAGGGTACTTCACTTTGTCGTTCGGAAGATCCCCAATTTCCGGTATAGTCTGAGAGTAAAGCTGTCGCTTCCTTAGCAGCCATTCATAAGGCCGACCTTGATCGAGTACGAAAGGGACATTATGTCGTGGCCGCCATATTGCGCCGATAATCGATCCAATTCACGAACGAGCTCAAATCGATCACCTGATCGATTTGTCCTAAAGCGATGACTGCTCGATCATTCAGAGATTAGGCTGAGGTTAAACGTCATTGTTAACGGCGACAATCGTTGATGACTCTTCCCAGTGTTGCGCTCGTACGGATATGTTCCTGCTAGAAGCGTATCAATCGGAGAGAAAATTCATGAAGAGCTCGTTATGTCTGGCCGAGAGTCTCTTCAGTGTCTTCTCGGTCCTCTTGAGTTCTAATACCTCACTGTCTAGGAAGTCGATGATGATTTTCAAAAATTTAGACAAGCATATGCCTGATATGTTTTGATGAATTCTTTGACACTTCTGAGATCAACTGCGTATTCACCCATATTACCGATTTCCTAGGCTCCTCGTGCCTTAGAGATTAAATGGCCTTGGGTGTAGATTAACGAGAGACCATAAGCTCGTGGTCGGCCCATTGGTGCTGATTGCGTTTCGCAGGTCTCCAACAGACCTCGAATGAAATTCCGATGATGACTTTACGGAAATCCAACACTGAATTCTCGTGTTGAGTAAATCCAACGAGCTTTTTAACCCTGAGGAAAAAGACGATTCCTTCGAAAATCGCATTTCTTTGAGATTCTAACAACATGTAGTGAGCATCATAGTATACTTCATGCGTTAGCGATTCTCTCGTGGTAGTCTCTAGTCGGTCCCAATCTCTGCGAATGTCAGCATTCCAATCCAGTGGGGTAAAATTTGTACATGATCAACCACAAGTGTTAGTGATAATAGCGAAATTCTAACGAAATTTCAAATTTTGGAAAATTTCTGTTAGTTTCTGTTCACTTCTCGTATATATTCTCTCGATTCGTATATGAACTCCTATGATTGATGAGGAAACTATCGAGCTCAACTGAGGAAGGCGAACATATCAGCTGTTGGTAGTTGCAAGACTGGTGGCAAAATTATGTTGTCGTAGCACTGTGGAGACGAGACCAATACGAGTGTTACGTTACTTATACGCTTGTGTCAAAATAGATGGTGAATGACGGGCTGAGGTTGATCGATTTCCTGAGAAAAGCTACACTATCTGTGAGTAAAGAAGTGCATAGTCGTGGCGAAGACTAATATATAGTCACTGAGGATTTTCCACACTCACAATTCACCTCAGAACTTCGTAGTGTTTTACGATGATGAACCTCCCCACTCGTAAACAATCTTAACATGTGCGGTGATTCACGTCAGCTTGTGAAGACTTGAACGGACATCTGAACGTGAAACTCGATAAGACTTCGTGTTTCCGTATCAATCGCCTCTCATGCACATGTGTCGGGCATCTATGATCAGTGTGGGAATATATATGTTTGCTTTCCTCAACTGAGCTTAGAAGTTTCCTCACTAATTATAGAAGTTCATATACGAATCCGAGTAGAAAATTGGAAAGTAGTTGAGTATTTCCCGAAATTTCCTCATTTTGAAACCAACATATGTAGTTGATAATGTGCATATTCTACCACACTGTCCATGATCATCTTGATAGTGTTCGTTGTCGTAATCATTCACTGAGTGTAACAAGGATCTCCACACCACTTGTGCTAACGAGGAAGGTTGACAAAAGTTAGAGTTGACGAAGAGCTACTACCCGCAGTGTGACTGTCACTTGAAGTTTCGCCCTAGTGTCACCACCTCAATTGATCACAATCAGGGGTCATCATAACGGTGTCGTCGATGTGCGCCCTGTGTCACCAATTTGGGTGGGGCTCCCTAACCGTTTCTCCTGGTGGAGGCCGAATCAACAACGAAGTTATCTTCCGTTTCACTTCACCTTGAAAGCCTAATCTCTATTGCGTTATCAGCTAGCAGTTGTTGTCTTTCTAGTGAGATCAGTCTTGGGAGCTCCTTGGTTGCGTTTCCCTTTTCACCTTATGTCGGCAGTATCTACGAATGACAAGGCCACAGTATTGACGCTCAAGAAACGTCTTTCTGAGCCTGATAGAGACCTTATGGCTATCATTGATTCGCTCAGTTCTATCAACATGGACAAGCAGCTCTTGAAAGAGACTATGATTGGTAGTGTTAAGGCTTTACCATTATATGGCGCTTCAATCGAGGGAGGTTGTTTCTGTGTATTACACTCTACGTTGACTCTAGTAATTCGACAGTATTATCAAGAAACGATAGTCTCTTCGTAATGCCGTCATGTGTCTTATATGGCAATCTGCCTTATCGGCTAGTTTTAGAGCGAATTAGAATCGGGAGAAGTGTATTTTGATGATCAGCCTGGGATGATTGTGGTATCAGGTAAAGCCTTGAACAAAGCGGCCAATGCTGATGAGACAACACCACGGGCCAAGAAGGCCGCAAAGAACCTCATGGGGGCTTGGAAGAAGAAGATTGATTATAAGCCTTCATCAGGTGACCATTTCACGGGGTAGTTCTCTTGGAGAAATATGGGCAATCTGACGGGCGAATAATTTAGTCTAGAAACTCTCAATGCGTCAGGCCATCATCACTCTCATCCGAAATCGGTCTCTAGTGCGGAGTCTGCGATGGAGAACTCGTCGAAGCCAGTGAATGGTCAACCTACTGCTGATGCCTCGACAACTGATGGCAGCTGCAGCAGTAGCAGTGGAAATACTGATCTCACGTCTGTCATGGAAGTAGCAAGATGCGGTGATCCGAAGAGAGACAAGGTCATACTACCGGGTGGACCGTGGTCGAGTGCTCCCAGTACTGCAATGTTAGCGTAGGATTCCTAGTAGATAATTGAACTTAACGATTGACCTGTCGCTGATGGTTAGTCAGCATCCATGACCACAGACTATTCTCTAGTTGACACTAGCCCGTGTTAGATTCGCAATCTTCTATTCAAAGCACTGAGGCCTAGACGGAATCCAGAAGAGGCTGAACCCGCCGTCAGGGCTGTAGAGATTGAGGAAGAGTGTCATTCAAAGCTGTCAGAAAGGGAGTACGGCGCCTTGAAATGCAAGTTCTCACAGTGGGTAAATCCTTAGGTACTTGTCGCAAATACGAAGCATCAAATACAACTTGACGGACTCCTCGAACCCTGATTTTCAATGGAAGGTGGTGGACTAGCAGGTGTACTATTTAGGAGCGACTGCTGCCTTCAGGTGCTTGTAGGATTATTTCCTCGTGATAAGTACTCTACCCTGACTTCAGAAGACATGGCATCAGAGGCTAAGAACCAGGTGAGTCAACTTGGGTCACCTATCTAGAGGACAGTCGTCAAAATTCATCGTATCAGCATCGTGCCAATGCAGCCAAAGCTGCTCTGGAGGAATGTCAGTCCGATTGGGCTATGCGTCATGGTGCGATACAGAAGAGTGGCATGTTCCAGTGTGGAAAATGCAGGAAGAGTCAGACGACGTGAGCTAACTCTGCCGTCTGATATGTATGATTTTCACTATCTAGATACTTTCAAATGCAGACTCGTTCTTCTGATGAGCCAATGACTACGTTCGTTACCTGTTTGAACTGCGGCAACAAGTGGAAGTTCTGCTAACAATGCTACTATTACGATGGCGGACCACTCCTTTGCTCTGCTAGTGATGCCACCACCCGCAATGTCATATTGTTCCTTACGCATCCTGCTGAGAATGAATTGTGTTTTCGTGAGAATATTCCTGGGGCCTCCCTCGTGGGGTAAAGCCGTCGGAAAATCCTGTCGAAGATCTGATACGACTGGTCTTGGGTGTCGACAGGGGGACGAGAGAGACTTGTTGTTCGTGAGTATAAGCTGTATCCGTCCCTGGTCGTTCATTAGGCGCTGAGCATCTGAGATGCTGCATCTCCCATGATGTGACCCTGCATTTCCGTGAAATGTAGGATATGAAAATCCTAAAATTACCGAAACGAATTGTGTTTTCGTGAAAACATTCCTGGGGCCTCCCTCGTGGGGTAAAGCCGTCGGAAAATCCTGTCGAAGATCTGATACGACTGGTCTTGGGTGTCGACAGGGGGACGAGAGAGACTTGTTGTTCGTGAGTATAAGCTGTATCCGTCCCTGGTCGTTCATTAGGCGCTGAGCATCTGAGATGCTGCATCTCCCATGATGTGACCCTGCATTTCCGTGAAATGTAGGATATGAAAATCCTAAAATTACCGAAACGACACCTGAGGGATTCGAACCCTCGCGGGCAGAGCCCAACGGCTTAGCAGGCCGCCGCCTTAACCACTCGGCCAAAGTGTCATCTACTGAAAGTATAGTTTACGGAGAGGTGAGCTGTCCATCTCATCACCATGATAATATACAACGTCCACGGCCGACGTCAGGCGAACCGGGGAGAGCTGAAATGATGCCTCAAGTTTGTATCACAATTTGCAATGCAGCAAACGCACCATAGAGATCGCAGGACGCAGCAAAGCGTTCGCACTTCTCACAACACAACACATTTCTCCTTTCGGCCGCTCAACGGAAGATACAATTCTGCTCTAAAAGCCAACGAAAAACTTCAATGCTTGAGTTCACGTCGGACTCCGCATCCAAACAATGTGCCCTCCCACTCAGTGATGATCGTGGGTGGCTCGAGGGTGCAGCACCATTGACGTGTCCATGACGAATCGCAAATCTGACGCGGCGCACGAGACATAAGAAATCAGCTCATGGTGAGTTCATCTCCTCGTACTGGTGTAAGGATGAGACATCCATGACAGCGTTCTGATGCAACCAGTCGGCTACCTTCGACAGATGCGTCTGCAACAGTCCGCGATATGCATGAGCTCTGATCGAAGACATATACTCGCATGAGCTCACTACTTCCTGTGCCGACCCAAGGGATATGAACAGAGTCCAAACTATGCCTACCTGTAACCCGCCAAGAGGCAGTATCGCCGTGGGCACTCTTTCTTCAACACCTCCAACATAGCGTCTGCGGAAGCATCGTACGACATGGTGGATTTACTACACTCGAAGTACCTGGAATCACGACGCGTACTACGGGGAACGGTGACTAGAGTAAGCACTCACAGGCCTCCAGCTGAGTACGCATTTTTCTGTTTCAGTCTGGCCAGGAGAGCATCACCACAACTTGCATCGAGCCTAACAAGGATGTCGCTGATATGACCCGTGACAGATTCGGACAAGACAATCCGCGGAGGCCTCGACACATGCCATAAGTATCAGTCGACAGATGGAACTAATCCGCCAAATCCAAAATTGACAATCCATGTAATAATCAACTATAACATGGATTATCAAATTTGACAATTTTGACAGCGATTGATCCTAATAGTTCGGAACCATAAGATTCGCGAAGAATGAACCCGAGTTGGTACCATACCCAACGCTCGCGCGACGGAAACTCGATCCCGATCGGTCGAAGTCATTCACCATCGATACTTAGCTCAACCCCATTTACTTCTTCGTGGAATATTCCACAACATATCGGTTCTCGCTGATGATCTGCGTTGCCTCTGCATCAGTAATCCTCATATAGACTTCTAAAACTGGTGGAATCTGTCCCGACCTCTCCGGAGGGGCGGTGACCATTGATATCCAAACCTGAGCGTCAGCAATAGGGATCCAACCCATCGACAAATCTTCGCATCACGTAAATACAGTGTGTGGCAGTTTGATATGCAAATGTGTGTTATTTTTCCCGAGATTAAACTATATCGCATATACAATAAAACAATGGCTATGAACATATGTTGTGATGAAAGTACCCGTTCGGGACTGTGATGATAGCGACAGCTTGTTCACTATAATTTGTCCTACAAAATAACACACATTTGCATATCAAATTCATACGCACCGTATGCGTGTCATCGAGTAGGAGTGATCTCTACAGCACTACCCACCAGACGGAGCATCTTATCTCTCAACGCCTTGAGCTCCCTAGGTGATTCATTTCTGCTGTTAGTGAGGTCCCAATCAGCTGACAACTCCTCGCTGAGTACCCGAGTGATGTCCATCGTCTGGTTCCAGATCGATAGATGCAGTGGCGTGCCTAAAGGTTGAGACTTTCATGTTAAGTCTCAGCAGTGTTGGGAAATATGATCGCTTTCCTCAACTGAGCTCAGAAAATAATATATGTAAATTCAGCTTGAAACGTACAAGAATCTCCGGAAATTTCCTAAAAAATTTTATTTCGTCACCAACGCTGTGTGTGAGTGACGTGTACAATGACAATGCTCACATTTGTCCCCTTTCCGCTGAGCGTTTACGCTGAAATTAAATTCGTTACATAGGAGGCGGATCAACCTGAATGCAAGTCTTGACCAGCCAGAATAAGGAGTTCAGCCTAGCCCACATGGAGTTCCGAGCCGACACTGCCAAGTGCAGCAGAGTGTTGTGTTTGCTATCAACAGGGTCGGACCACGTAGTTAAATCATCAGGAGATATCTCATCTTTGATAAGCGACAGAATCTGATAATGCTGTTATACAATACATCAAATTTCTGCTGCTAGCACCTGTCTAGCTGCACCTTCGTCATTTTCTTCTAGCAGAGAGCGAACCTTTGAAGATATGTCATCACTTCTCGACCGTTTTTGTGGGCGCCTCGACGACGGGGACATTCGAGCTCTATTATACCTATCCCGACAGGATTGAGAGTATACTCATTGACGGGATGCCCTCTCAAGTCCGACGCGATGACCCTCCACAGTCCTTCCTATTGCACAATATCCTACAAGCTGTGCTAAAGTCTAGGCTGGCTACTATGCTATGCTAATATAATGATACAAGTGATGATGAGGTGTTCAATGTATTGTATGTGACAATATTGTTTTCATACTATCAACTCCCACTCGTATTATTAATAATAATATGTCTCTATCTTCAAGGCTTGATGTTGAGATGGATAATGGAGAGTCTAGATCTACCACACAACGAATAGATACAAGGTGATAGAATATCATTATAATATAGAGACATTTAATATGATATAACATCCTGCTAACATGGTTACCGATATAAGGTATATGATATTAGGAAAAATATATGATTAAAATAACAATATAATATTTATATCCTCATTAATTTCCTCTTCTTCGGACGACATCGTTGAACTCAAACCCTTGAAATTGGTAAGTCTGTCTTAATTCGATCAATAGTAGACGACTAACGGCACATTATTAATAATCGGTATCATCATTCAAGGTTAATAACTATATATATCATATATTGTATAATAATTATACGTATATTAACATATTGATTTATCTCTAATGATCTAAGAGGATCACACTAGAGGAACTCAACGCGAGATATGCTATTGACGATTTAGGATAAAAAATCCAAAATTACATTCACCGGGGCATGAGTAGATGACGCAGTGAGTATGTATTGTTAAAATAATCGTTCTATGATAGCGGAATAATTTACACAGCCAGGACGATTATGCTAAAATCACTATTGAGAATTCCGTGGGAATGAAATCATCAGATACCATCTCAGCCGCATACCAACACACACTGATGTTATCATCGAGTATGCAACCTGACAGACTCCATGCGCTGAGTTCCTTTTGTCCGTCCATCACGATTTTGGAAAACACGCCCCTGTTTTAGGCAAACCTTTATTCCTCAGTACCTCTCTCGAGAAGACCCTTCAACGAAATAGGAACCACTGCCCTAATCGTACCGCAGACTAATGTTGCAACAACACCTTTCGCGAGCTAACAACACAGGCGGTAGCTACTGAAAATACCGCTAAGATGTATAAGATATCAATCCAGATGACGTGGTGAGTTTGGAAAAATCATTCACGCCTCACTAGCCCCCAATACGGCGCACCATCCTTGATGAACATCTCCTTCAACTAGATAGATCGTGGCACCTCCCGAGTTGGTTCTGTCAAGTAAAGCCCCTACGAAATAGTCTTGTTACCCCTTCTTCTACGTCACAGGTGATCGTGCTTATGCCAACCCTATCAGGGACACACCGAAAAGGTGCTGCGAGCACTCAGATCTGCGGTAACGCAGGATCATAATCGATCACTCGGGCGCTCGCGACTGCTTCTAGTGTTGTGTGGTACAACACTAGAAGCAGTCGCAAGAAGTCGTAGAAGCAGTCGCAGGCACAACTTGTGCCCGTGGCTAGACCATTGTGCCACATTGCTTCCTTGCCCCTAATTTTCGGTCCGAACACAATTGTTCCTGTGTGCCAAGGTGCTGCAAAGCTAGAGCTAGTTGTAGCTCATACGTAGTTCGTAATCATAATTGTAACGTAACCGTTACGTTACGTAACGTATCTATTGTACGTCCGCTCTCGTACAAGGTTATATCTGTTGACTTGTCGTGTATTGAGTTCTATTATTAGGAGATTACTATCCTTAGAGTAGATCCGTATCATTCGCAGACGATTCGAGATCTTCTGGAGTCCATGGTTCCACTCACGTTCACGCAGCCCTGCAAGACCTACAGAAGTGGTAACTGGTGTTTCTTATGCTCAGTGCTGCAAAAAAAGTTCGCTCTCCTCACCTGAGCTCAATATTTCCCTCACATTTTATACACGAAATTGGGAGGATATATACCATAAATTTACAGAGAGTAGCAAAGATTTTCAAAATTTTTCTTCAGATTTTTTCATATTGTCACGAACACCTGTGATTGACCATGCACCAATTTTATGACACTGTTTAT
>NW_003204865.1:61436-72071 GCF_000006405.1 Perkinsus marinus ATCC 50983
TCTCATTCATCATGGCTGCCGATGATGATCAGCACTGCCTGTTTGGATAGCAGTGTGGGAAAATATGCACATGTCAACGACAGGTGTTGTGACAATATGAAAATCTGACGGAATCGTTGGAAGGTCTGCTGATTTTTATTCATACGAATTCGAGCATGGATGTACAGAAACCAACAAGAATTCACTTAAATTTCCAGAAAAAAAAATTATCACCGACCACACAATAGTTGACCATGTGCATTTTTTCCCCACCGCCGTTGGTATAGTCATCACACTAGATGTCTCTTCACGTCTCCCCTATTCTACGTGCTGGCCTCCTACCTAGTGCCAGCACACCAGCCCGGCATTACCAGCCGATTGCTGCTTACTATGGGATCTCTTAAGGAGGATATATTCTATCAAAAGCCAATAATTATACGTGGTCGTTACAGCACTTTCCTTTTTTTCAACTGTCAGGTCGACAGTGTGAATCTGCCAGGACAGAAGGGGCTTTTACTGTCACCAACAATCACTCTCTAGTCATGTCACAGCTTTCTCCTGGTAAGTTCAAAACTACTGCGATGTTCAGGAGTAATCACTGTTCGTGACGGCGCAGAGCACAAGGGTTTATTCATTTCTCATGGTTTAGTTTTCTTCAAGGAAGCATCCGGTTTGCTGAGTTGGTAGTTTTCCAAATGCCTTCGATGCAGTGGAGGGGAACTCTCAGGTTCCTAAGGAGGCGCTGATAAATACAGAGCCACTCAGTTGCTGTCGGAGCTCCAGTCAGCGGCTAAGCAAACGGGGTGGGATAGAGTGCAGTCTCAGCTATGTAGCAGGGCGGAGAGGTTATGCAACGCTCCTGAGCGGACGACTTTGGAAGTAAGTAATTCAACATGCCGAGTAGCTGAAACAACTCCATTTTTGTTGAGACATTCGACGGTTTACTGTTTCTACTTGAGCTTCTTCCCGAGTGGGCGAAGGTGACGATTGTGTTGATGCTTTGTACGACACTGAACGATGTCGTGTTCTAACAAAGACATGCTGTCGTTGCACCCATTGTTATCATAGCCCTGCGTTGGTAGTTTTATAACGTGTTAATCAATAGCAGTGCAAGGAGAGAGCAGGGAAGAGATTCATCCCCACAGGAACTACTGAACCAACAGTAGTTACTCAGAGTATCTGATGCCCGGCTTAGTCTCACCCGTCACGGCACGCGACTGCCCCTGGGGGTGACACTATACTCCCTGTCCATTCATCGCCTAGCTCTACGAGATTCTTGGGGAGTTTCGACTAAGCCTAACGCGATCTGATGTGATTTCATGTCGATCGCCACGTGAAGGTGATGTCTCCTCTGAGGACTTTTAAGAGTACACTCGAGCCTGGCAGTGTATCTCCCTTGCGTTGTGAACTATTATAAAGGTATCGAGTTTAATACATGTCAATTCGCAAGCCAGGGATGACCACGATTGCCTTAGGCTGTTCTTCTGATAAAGTTGGTCGCAGTTGATAGAGCTCTTTGTGAGAATTCGGAGTACTCGCCACAACAGGGTCATGCCTTACTGCAGTTGTATATTGTCGGCCGTCTTGTCACTCGATTTCTTCTATGGCGAACCGGAGCCAGTTCCCTAGTGTTATGGGCTCATCCACGACTTATCCGCCACCGCCCTTTCCGGAGGAGTACTACGTCGTTAGCTATGTGGTTATACTCGTACGTATAGTGTGTATCCATTTGATATGAAAATGTAGGACAAATTATAGTGAACAAGTTGTCGCTATCATCACAGTCCCAAACGGGTACTTTCATCACAACATATGTTCATAGCCATTGTTACATTGTATATGCGATATAGTTTAATCTCGGAGAAAATAACACACATTTGCATATCAAATTGTTTGTGTTAGGGTGTACTCTCCGTATGCTTGGGCACCTGCTTCTTTCCCTGGTCAATTTTCACTACCCCCAGGCCCCAAGTATGATGACAATCCAGCCTGGGAGTAAGTACGACATTTTATAGAGTCTTCACGCGAGTCGCTGATCAGGCGGTTCCGACAAGCCATGTCGCACCCAGTGAGTACGCCGGTCGTTCCTGAGGCGGCTCGGAAGAGGACCGACGAGGTTTTAGCCAGGCTCAGTGAGGAGCGCAAGAAGTTGATGGTAGATGCACATAGGCATGCAATGGTCGATGTAGCTGTGCTGGCTAGTCACGATTCCCCCCGTTGACTCCGTCTAGTGTCGGAAGTAACTGCCTACGGCATCCCATAGTAGGGGGCTTTGCCACGCCTCTTCCTCATGAGGTGAGAGTAGCTTGTGTGAACTCGATCAGTGGTATCGATAGATGGAGGAGGATCCTGGCCCTCGAGAGATTCGGGCTCCCATGGGGCCGTCTATGAAGGTCATACGTGAAGAAGATCATCAACTGACATCTAGGGAGGCTTCTAACTTTGGGGTGAGGCTGAGACACTCGTATGCAGTGTTGGACGAATGTATGTTCGCTCTCCTCTATAGAGGAGCCCCGGTAGAAATGTCCAGAAAGCAAGGAGAATTTACCAAAATTTCCTCACAAATTTCATAGTGTCACCAACACATGTAGTTGACTAGGTGTATATTTCTCTACCCTGGCTGTATAAGGGGCTGTTCAGGGCGGTCTTGCTCGCTTCGGACCTGTTGAGGTTGACCCGTTATCACCTGAAGAGCGAGCAGTGGCGGCCCGTCGGAACAGCAACGCTTTCAGAACTAGCCTTTCTCACAGGCGCAGTACTATCGATAATTTCTTGTAAGTCTAATGGGAGATGTCTTTCATTTCGATGGACAATGGCCCTTTAGGGAGGGAGGCTTGAGGAGGTCTATGTCGGCAGATGGACGAATAGGAAGTGCGTATGAGGTGGGTGCTTAGGACGAACATTACTGCTACTATAGGGCTTTGTTTTGCCCGCAGGGTGGAGATAAAGAGAATCAGGGAATGCTCAACCAGACGGCGACATTTGGGTAGGGGTTTGTGCTTAGGTCGGGCAATGCTGTCGAATCAGGTCGCCAAGACTAAAGAGGAGGTCGACTATAGGCGGTTTTCCGAGCCGTACCACACGGCCGCCGGTCTTATGCAGTAGAGGCACGGGCAATGCCGACATACGGGACGCTCATGCGATGTGTTGTAATGCATGTCCGTGTAAACGTGGTGGTAAGCTGCCTACCTGCTGTGAGCACTGCTCGCTGGAGAGCAAGAGGCGTCCCGAGGGGCGCGACAGAGGTGAGCTTATTTTTTATTTTTGTCGGAAGTGATGTTTCCTCAGTCGAGGTGAAAGACACAGCTTGCAATACGGATTGGGAGGAGGAGAGGGAGCTTGGTAACTCGGCGGCTATTGTGAGGAGAAGGAAGAGGCCGCGGAACAGCAGCTCGTGGGGGTGCTGCTGAATCTCGTTATTGGTATGGGGTGTGCTTAGTCCTCCTGAGGGTGATAGGGAATCAGCTGAGGATGTTTGTCATCACTTTGGGCCCTGGCGAGGAGAGGTGCCTCCGAGGTAGAGGGAATGCCGCTGATCTTGAAGCTGAAAATTCATGTGGTGGTGGCAATACGAAAATTTCTGTACACTTCTACTCCAGGCCGTTTGTGAACTTCGGTAAGCAGCGAGGAAACTCCCCAAATTAGTTTAGGAATAAGAACATGAGGAGCGAATTTTTTTTCCGAGGGAAATTAAAAAAATCAACATTTCTCGTCGGCGAAACTTTCACAAAGCATAGATATAACGATTATTCATTGAATATTGGAATGAACCGTTTTTGGGATATGAGGGCGAACGAGAAAATCACCACCCAGCACCGGTGTCGCCTTTCCAGGCCTATCCCACCAGAGGATGCTGCTGCACGTGAACGCATAAGGAGGCCGGAAGGGAGAAGAGCAGGCCGAGCCCTGGGGGGCCAGGCCAACGTGGTGCCAACGCATGAGCCTGTCCGAGTACTGCAGAGAGATCAATACCACAATTCGCAAACCACTAGTGTGGAGGTGGGCGAGTGGGACGAATGCTCTCCTACTATGAAGTAGGGTACTTTCCAATCTTTGCTGGACGAGGCAGAGGCAGCGGTCGTTCCCGAAGTTGTGAATCGGCATGAACGAAATCACTCGCGAGGGCATCATCAACAACAACAACCTGATCATCGTGGAGCGCATCGAGGCCATAGGAAGGACCGCAGGGAAAGGGAAATAGTAGGTGTTGTATTTCTCCAGAACATGCAGTATTTGTTCCCAGGGTGTTCCCCGAGGAGGTGGGAGTGTTAGCTCAGTAGGAAATGTGGAGTCCCAACCTGGCGATGAATACGGGGCTAGCTACATGAATACACTAGGTGGGAGTAGCTGTGTTGGAGTAGGAATATATGTTCGCTTTCCTCACCTGAGCTCAGGAGTTTCCTATACAGTGTTGGAGTAGGAATATATGTTCGCTTTCCTCACCTGAGCTCAGGAGTTTCCTATACAGTGTTGGAGTAGGAATATATGTTCGCTTACCTCAGCTGAGCTCAGGAGTTTCCTATACAGTGTTGGAGTAGGAATATATGTTCGCTTACCTCAGCTGAGCTCAGGAGTTTCCTATATGAGTTCAAATACAATCCGGATAGAAGTGTACAGAAACCAATGAGATTTTCCCATATCTTCCTCAGTATTTTTCATATTGTCACGAACACATGTAGTTGACCATATGTATATTTCCTCCCACTCTCGGTGGGAGAGGGGCGCTCGGCGTGCTGTGATTGGTGTTGCGATGGAAGTAGCAGTAGAATGATTGCGTGCCAAGTTGATATGCAAATATGGAGAATGTGTGTTTTCTTTTTATTGATAATGAACAACTTGTCGCTATCACAATCTCGAAAGGTTACTTTTATCACATCACATGTTCATAGCAATGTTAACATTGTTTATGCGATATAGTTCAATCTCGGGAAATGATACGCATTTGCACATAAAATTGTAACGTACTATTTGGTGTATATAAATGGAGTTTCACCCTAGTGATATGGAAAACAGTAGTGAATAACATATTTCACGACTACTGCATATCACCGCGAATATCGCGTTTTCCGCCGACTTTCACGCCGCTTCACGTAAAACTGATGAAATTTCAGTGTTGGGTTGTAGTTGGACATTTTGTAGAGAATATTGTATATTAACTCATGTTGCTCTTTGCGAGCGTTAGGAATGTACTCGAATGGGAAATGACATAGTTCGCATATCAAATTCAAACGTACTGTATTGTTCGACTCGGGAGAGCTCAACAGGGTTCCTCTCATTGCTAGATCCGGAGGCTCAAGAAGTAGAGAGGGCGGACCGTCATCGTCACCCTGAGGGAAGGGTCGTTCGGTCTGATCTGCTCCGAAGTGGTCCTGTGGGAGGCCATCGTAACCCGAGGAGAGAGTCCTCTGAAGATCCCGACGAGACGGCTAGGTGAGTGTGATGTTACTTGTGACATGTCGGATGTGAACTATGTCAAAAAGTCCAAGTACAGTGATAGCGATATACAAGTACTTTAGGGCATGCATATTCAATTGAATATATCCACTGCCACTAACATAACACAAATAGCATCTTGGAAAGATAAAGTGTCCAAATTTCGTCAGGTTTATGGCAGATACCATTCGAAGCGCCACACTAATGGGAGTCGGAAAATGTGTAAAATATAGTTTTCTACCCCATATATGTGCAGTTTTTGTCATGTATAGATTTCACACGTAAAATGTAGCTCGATACCATCGTTTATATGGACAATAGTAGCTCGCCCGAGATATATATGTGCTTATAAACGCAGTTTTCTGGTATCTCCAGGTAAAAATTTAATTTTCACCAACACGCGTTATCATTTGATGAAGCTTCAAGTAGACTTGGTATAACATTCATTGTTGGTAACTTATGAAAATCATGGGAAAATTTTAACGAAAAAAGTAAAAGAAGAAATTTTTCGGGAAGAAATGTATGCGTAGGCACTTGTCTTTCGAAGATCCTTCTTTCGATATCACCGCTGCTGAGGAACCTGACTTTCCCGACCCTGGTATATGTGATGATGCGGTTTCTGACATACCTGGCCCTTCGGAGACGGTATCATTCGGGGATCGTCATGGGAGGGAGGAGAGGCATAAGATGGTGGATACTTCAGTAGGTTGCCGCTACGGTACGTGTGAACTTGATATGCAAATGTGTGTTATTTTGTAAGACAAATTATAGTGAACAAGTACCCCAGACGGGTACTTTCATCACAACATATGTTCATAGCCATTGTTACATTGTATATGCGATATAGTTTAATCTCGGAAAAAAATAACACACATTTGCATATCAAGTTCACCCGCGTTGTACTTGATGTTCGTTATCGTTAGCTGCAAGTTGGGCCGGAGCTGTATCGGCCTACTGTGGCGGCTCCGCATCGGAAGAAGGCTCAGCATAGGAAGAACAGAGATCCAGAGAGCAGTGATGGAACTCTCGAAGAAGAATTTGTGAGAACTCAAGGGCGATCCTGTTGGTTGAATCAGTGGAGTTTCACCCTAGTGATATGAAAAACATTAGTGAAAAACATATTTCACGACTACTGCATACCGCGAGTATCGGGTTTTTCACCGAGTTTTACGTTGAAACTCCAGTGTTGGAATATATGTCCGCTTTCCTCAGCTGATCTCAGGAGTTCCCTCACTAATTATACATGTTTATATACGAATTCGGACAGAAATGTTCAGAAACTAACCAAAATTTTCTGAAATTTCCTCAGAATTTTCATATTGTCGCCAACACATGCAGTTGACCATGTGCATATTTTCTCTCCGATCTGCATTGAATATCTCACGAGTTTGGGTAGAAATGTTCAGAAACCAACAAGATTTTTCTGAAATTTCCTCAGAATTTTCATATTGTCGCCAACACATGCAGCTGACCATGTGCATATTTTATTGTCAGGAGCAGCACGAGTACGGTAGAGGTGCTCCGAGGTCCACCCGAAGGCCCCCACTTAATATTTTGAAGGGCGAGAGAGTCGTGTATAAGCGGACTGATAGTGGGAAGGATCTCATGATAGGAGTTCTCTCGAGGCGTAGACATGATAACAAAAACGGAGGGAGTAGTGAAGACATGAAGACCCTTGGGAATGTGAGATCTTTCAGGGGGTAGGAGTGAAAGTAGGATGTCTTCTGTGGAGGTGGCGTCTCCTCGGGGGAGGAATAGGGCCAGTCAGGAGAGCTATGATCCGAATAAATGTGAGAGACCCTTTGGGGCACTTCGAGGTGACTCATTATCCCTCAGCTGTAGTACCTCCGGAATCCACTGTGATTGACAAGATTTCCAGTTTGGTGTCGGAGCGATCTCCTACTAAAGTAGAGCGTGGGAAGAAGCGTGGGAAAAAGAAGGCGACAGCACGAGCAAGGCAGGCCCAGCCCAAAGCCAAGTCCCGGGCTGCCCGGAAGAAGACCGGCGTCATTAACGCAAAGAGGGGGGCTCAGAGAGTGGCAGCAGCTAAGGCCTCATCGAAGGGAGCGACCGAGGCTCGAGGGGCCGGCAAGAAAACGCGTAAGGTTGTGATGGGAACTATGCAGGGATCCATCTAGCTTTGAGAAATAACGTTGGCCAGGGTTTGGTAACAATAAGGAAAATGATGTTCCTAATGTGATGATATTTACATGGGGGGAAACTGATTGAAGAATATGTTCCTAGCCATACGTGGAAAATTCAACAATGAAGTACTCCCGGGAAAATTATAGGTTCCTGGATCCAGGTGCTGGAAGACCGGAGACGGTTGTGGCGGCCCATGCTCATCGTGAGGGCGGCCCGACGTGTGCACAGTACTCTCCGGAGGACAAGTGTTGGAAGAGTGATGGTACGGACAAGGAGATTCTTGCTGGTCACAAACTCGTTTCATATGCGAAGGACCGCACTATGAAGATTTTCAGCGGTGTTAAATGTGTGGTGCCGCTAGACTCTCAACATTTTATGCCCGTGATTTTCCAGCTCAAGCCGTTCCAGCAGAAGATGCCAGAGACTGTGTCCGAGGGGAACTCGGCGATCATACTGGTGTTAGAATGTGGGGAGGGTGGCGACAAGGCTGTTGAGGAGTTTCCTATCTTGCTACACTATGAAGATAAAGAGCGGGCTCTTGGCACTGGTGATTTCTTCATCGTTCGAGCTGGCATTACATATAGTATCCAGAATGAGCACCGGAGTAAGGAGGCTAAGATTCTTATGGTACTTCGACAGGACACTGTGGAGGATTCTGGCTTGAACTCGGACCTTGAGATCTCATGATGAATCCTGCTTATGGTGACTATCGGTGTATCGTTGTTATTGGAATTCATTTGTCAACTTTGTATGATCGGTTGAATGCAGTAGAGCATTTTAATAACATACCATGTTGTGAGATGAGGCTTTAGGGGGGCCTGCCATGCAAGAAAGGTCGTATGAGAATTGCGTTGGAGAACGGGAACTCGTTGGGATCGTTCTTACCGTCAAAAGTTCAACTTGGAGATGTCGCATCTTCCTTGATGGAAAGCCCCGTATCGTCAGCGTTGGAATATGTGTTCGCTTTCCTTAGCTGATCTCAGCCTGAGATCTCAGGAGATCTCCTGAGATTCTCAGGAGCTTTCTCACCAACCAAGTCGGAATACAAGAGTTTGTATATGGAGCCGGTAAGATCATAAACCAATGAAAAATCCCCAAAATTTTGCTGGCCATCTACATATTCCCCCACACTGCATGTCGTTACCTTCAAGGCGATGAGGGAATTCTCCGGAAGTTCCATGGGGTCTTCCTGTCATTTCAGCGCGTTCAGAGCTTAGCTGAGGATCCCTCACGTATTGGCTATTCGAGGATCGAGCTCATGTGGACGTTGTCCTCATGTCAACTATTCTAGATGGTATAGATCTCTTCTAGCAAGTATGCTCAGAGCATGGATAGTTGCACTGTTCGTAGTTTTCACGTGCATAGTCTGAAAAATATAAGAAGCCTTTCTACCACTCGACCGTTGTGGTGTTCGCCCCAGTGAAGCTGTTGCCGTAAGCCCCTACAACATCAACTGACGAGTTCAATCATGTGTTGGATCGATTTCAAAATGACCACCTATTTCACTAAAATTTAGGGTAATTCATTGAAGACAGTCTGGAAAGGATGGCGTTTTTCAAGCCCACTGTCGCTTTGATGAGTTTTACATGGATCTTGCTTTTGACTGGATGATTGTTTGATGATGGTAACTAGCTCAAATTTAGGTTTTGTTCGATGATAACGGGAAGGGGAAGGGAAATTCTTGGCGTTACGTCGACGTTGTCATCCTCTGGCTTATAGGCTAACTAGGTTCTCTTATTTCTCGAGCCACGAGGGACATTCATAACAGTGTTGCTGCCATGTGAAATACCATCGAGAAGCATGTGAACATGGCATGTTATAATTGTCTAATAGTCTACACTCTGAGTTCGCGAGTTCAAAAAGTTCTTGTTGCGTTTGCTAAGAATCCGCGGCGGCCAGCACGTACAACTGTTCAGAACTGTTATAGAGCATTTCGGAATTCTCTAACTCGTTTAGTACATACTGTACTCGAAACAGTTCTGTCATCGAGTTTCTAGCTACACCATCGTAGACCACCCATCATGGTGTACATTCATAAAGTCAAAACTTGCAGTTTCTCATTTATTGTGAACTAGGGTGCAGGGGGAACACTTGAGCACGCATGCTCGAAGTGGAACGCGAAATACTCGCACAGAAACAGCCGCAGGTAAGGATGCCCGGATATTTCAAACATGCTCACCTCAGGTGAGCGAGGGTGAGTCACCTGTGATTCACAGTGGTGTAAAGCTGTGTTCGATATGGAACCTGTTTTACGGTTACGATTTCGAGTCGGGATCGTTAAGAAGAATTCTCTCTTGTCGGGAATCTTGCCACTCGCGAATTGCGGGTGTTTTTGATCCAACACCGCCAAGTGCTCTACGCATCTGTCTAACACGCTCAAGAGCCGGGTCTGTAGTCATCCCTGTTGACATAAGAGACAGTGCTCCAGGAGTAGCGGAGCTGCATTATAGAGGAATGTGGTGGTCTTACCTGATGCTCAGGGGATGCATTTGAGAACTCAGGATTTAATTCAATACTGAATTTACTCACGGTCGAATACGACTTGAGAAGGGCCTCGCAATGAAGTTTCGGAGCAACCTGTGAAGCGTGCACGTGTACACGTGTGTCGCGGTCAATGGCGCACAGTCAGTGAGTTCAGATGGCGAGTCGCGGGTGATGGTGATTCGTGGATAGTCTCCAATGCTGAGTATGTGCGGGACTATGACAATACAGTGTCACTCCAGTGGGGCGTATATGAAATCTACCATGCTCCAAGGCTCGGAGGACCCACCAGGGCGCCTGCTTGAGGTCTAAAACGAACCCGATGTTTACATGATAGAATGTCGTGCCTTGAAAGTGGGGCGTCCGCTATGCTGTAAGGACAGGATCACAAACGAGTTAAAACGGCAACAGCGTTCTCATGGGGCTTTTTACAAGACTAAGGATCGCGAGTTCCGATGATGAGGATCGAGTAGAAGCTGTCTACGGAGGGAGTACACTCTGTTTTCATCGTTTCTTTTCCCGCGACCATGATCGAGTTCTTCCTCCTGAACCCCTGGTCGTCAATACTCGGTATTATCATTGCCGTCATTGCAGTGA
>NW_003204865.1:72171-74000 GCF_000006405.1 Perkinsus marinus ATCC 50983
AGACGATATGGAAGAAGCAATTTTATTCGTTCATGCGTCTATAATTTTTCAAGAGAAGGTAACTAAAGCACCACCGTTAGACTCTATCGTCACAACGTGGCAGCTATACTTCCCCATGTTATAGACCGAATCGTGTCGTGACCACCTCAAGTCTTAGGTCGACTTTTCTGGCTTCGCCGAACAGTTTATACGTATTTATGGGAGAGAAGGAAGATTTGCACAACGCTTGGTGCATAGTGATGGTAGATAAGGACCTCAAGTGAAACAACTACATTTCAACGTGATCTGTTCAGAAGGCCGCATGTACTGGACTGATGCTCCCGAGGACTGGAAACCAATGGACAACATAAGCTGTGTGGAGGAACAAATGACTCATGAGGATTTTGAAAAAATGCTCGGGGAAATGTGCTCGACCCCTCTTCCCACCAAGTAGGGCCGCCGGCTGAGCCCTCTGGGGTCTTACGGTCATTCAGTAACCCGCTCTGGCGAGTTGTATTTATCCAGAATTACAAACCACGAGATAGCGATATCATCACCAGTGCATTCGTCTGGAAGTAGGCGAACGGATTTGGCGTATGCTGCTACCGGTGTGTTCGTCAGGTACCATCATTCGATCGCTGATGGTTTTACGGCTATGCGACATGTCGGTGAAGAGAAAACCTGCTTCATTATATTGCCGTAGTCAGGTTGTCTCCCGTTGCACACCAGTAGATGAGACGAAGAGTATGGAAGAGATCTTCGGTACCACCCGCAATGTTTCAGCCAGGGTAAGTCTTGTGGAGCCTCGATCGATCCATGTCTGGTTATTGTAGGGCAAACTGATGTCTGTGAGTGAGAGTGTACTTAAACTATTTCGAGCAGTTTTGAAGATAGTATTTCTATCAAAGGACCCTCCCAATCCATGCAAGCCGAACTATCGTGCGCGGAAGAACTCCAAAAGGTAGCGCTGCCGCACTAGCTGTAGTTGCGACGCCGCTCGACAGCGGACCACTGAGAAATTTCAGTTTCAAGTGACTTGATTTTAGGGTTTGCTCCTTCACCGGACTTGGCGAGGAATTTTCCGTGGGGGAAATCAAAAATCTTGCAAGACGCGCCTCAGAAGGTCACCCACAGAAGACAACTGTCAATGATGTACGTGGATTGCTTGGGGCCTACTATTTCTACTGGGTCTTCAGATACTCATTGCGGCTGTTTACCGGACCCTCGCTCGGTATTGTGAGGAAAATCGCGGAAAAGGAGGGCCAGTACGAAGCGCCCCATTGGGCAGCTCATTAAGCCTTGGGGTCTTTTCCATTCAGACCCCAGACGAGTTCACAGCCGCTATGTGGGTCGCATTGAATTCGGGTTCGCCATTCAAATTCGCGCCTATGGAGTCGAGATGGGGGAATGAGAAGCTTGGTGTGTGTTATCTCAAAGTCCCTGTCAAGGTAACTCCCATTGCCGAGCAAGTCGGAGCTGGTGAGTACTTCTTCACGTCTGGCCTGGTGTCCCGATGTCAACGCATTGATCTCTCAGTCCATCGACGTATTCGGGAGTTGATAGGCTCTCCAGAGCCCTATGTAGCCAACCGAATACTGGCTGCGTTCGGTTCTCTCCCTTACCTCATCGCCAAGCCCTTGTGGGGACTCACCTCTGACAAGGTGAAGCTGTCTCAGCGTTCCACACCACACAACACCGCTTTTATCACCAGGCGACCATCTCTCTTTCCAACGTACCAGGACCTCAGGTAGCTTTGCGCTGGCCTGTCAATCGTGACCAAGACATCAAAGAACAGGTGAGCCCATGAGGAATGTCGTGCCTTCTGCACGGTCAAGTAGATACCGAGAACC
>NW_003204865.1:74100-82942 GCF_000006405.1 Perkinsus marinus ATCC 50983
TCGGCATGGGGCTCGGAGTTCTTGAAGTCAAGATCGTACTTGCCGGTCTTGGCATCATAGATCTCAGAGGCGGCGAAATCGCAACCGATACGGCAAGTATCCTCATGACCGGACTTCTTGATGGCCTCGAGAAGGACGGAAAGAGCCTCATCCATATCCTGGATGTTGGGGGCGAATCCACCCTCATCACCAACGTTGGTGGCGTCCTGACCGTACTTGGCCTTGATCACGGACTTGAGCTCGTGATAGACCTCAGAAGCGATCCTGATGGCCTCGTGGATAGACTTGGCACCACAGGGGACGAGCATGAACTCCTGGCAAGCAAGACGGTTACCAGCGTGCTTACCGCCGTTGATGACGTTGAAGCAGGGGCAGGGCATGGTGAACTTCTCAGTGTCCTTGCCAGCGAGCTTGGCAATGTACTGATAGAGGGGCATGCCAGAGGCGGCGGCACCGGCACGGCAAACAGCCATGGAGACGGAAAGGATGGCGTTGGCACCAAGTTTAGCCTTGCACCAGCCCCACTCGTTCTGGGTACCGTCCAACTCCTCAACCATCAACTTATCGATGCCAGCCTGGTCGGTGACATCCTTGCCGATGAGAGCGGGAGCGATGATCTTCTCAACGTTGGCGACGGCCTTGAGAACACCCTTACCCTGGAAACGGGTCTTGTCACCATCACGGAGCTCGACGGCCTCGAACTCGCCAGTCGAAGCACCAGAAGGGCAGGCAGCACGGAACATACCCTTGTTGTTGGTGAAAAGGTCCACCTCGACGGTGGGGTTGCCACGAGAATCGAGGATCTCGCGAGCCTTGATAGCAGTGATAGTAGTGGCCATGATTCGAAGAGTTTGAATGAACTTAAGGTTCGTTGATGGATTTGATCGATCGACCTCCGCAAGGCACAGCTTAGACATAGCTCACACACTAAAGAAGACAGCTAACCGCGCATGGTTCGTAGACGTTCTCTCGGCATCACACAATCTGTCCCCTCCACAAATCGCGACGTGTCGGTTCCCTCTGAATGTCCGTGGCTCCATGAAGCATAGGAATAGTAAACTATTGCGAAGTAGTAAGTCATTATCCCCAACGCTGAATGCTTGGCAGTGCCGTGTTGTAATCGGTTTGCGGGAGGCCTCGTCCATGTCACTCCGAATTAACTTTACTGATGAACTCGAATAAGCATGAAGATCTCCACACACTTGAGTTACCACATATCGAATCATGAGTTTTGAAAGAATCATGGATCATTGAGTTGAGAACATGTAAATCATAATAACCTACTATGCAGCATTGCGGAAGTTTTTCCCAGCATACACAGCGGCCGTACCAAGCTCCTCCTCAATACGCATGAGCTGGTTGTACTTAGCTAACCTTTCTGAACGGCATGGCGCTCCAGTCTTGATCTCACCGGTACCCAATCCCACAACTAAATCGGCGATAAAGGTGTCCTCGGTCTCTCCTGAACGATGAGAGACCATCACTCCCCAACCTTGGGCTGCCGCCATGTTACTAGCCTCAATGGCCTCTGTAACGGAGCCGATTTGGTTAACTTTCAAGAGCAGTGCATTGCAGGCCTTCTCATCAATAGCCTTCTTGACACGCTTAGGATTGGTAACGAGGAGATCATCCCCGACTATCTGGACCTGTTTGCCGCACTCAGCCTCGAACTTGGTGTAAGCAGACCAGTCGTCTTGGTCGAAAGGATCTTCAATAGATACGAACGGATACGAGTTGAACCAATTTCCGTAATATTCGATCATCTCAGCCGCGGTCTTTTGTTGGGAACTGTCCTTATTTGGGTTCTTGAAATCGAGATCATATTTGCCGTTTTCAGCGACATAAAATTCTGAAGCTGCGACATCGGTGCCCAATTTGACAGTATCCTCGTGACCAGCATCTCTAATAGCCGCCATGAGCACATCCAAGGCCTCGTTGTTGTCCTGTACAGGCACGGCGAATCCGCCTTCGTCACCAACATTAGTGGCGTCCTGGCCGTACTTGGCCTTGATGACTTTCTTGAGGCTGTGATAGACTTCGGCTCCGATCTGCATGGCGTGTTTGAACGAGGTGGCTCCGACAGGAAGGATCATGAATTCTTGACAAGCAAGGCGGTTGCCTGCATGGGAACCACCGTTGATGACATTGAAGGAAGGGACAGGCATCGTGAATTGATCGGAGCGTTTTCCCCCGATGTCGGCAATGTGCTTATATAACGGGATGTTTTTAGCAGCAGCACCGGCACGGCAGACGGCCATGGAAACAGCAAGGATGGCGTTGGCACCGAGCTTGGCCTTGCACCAGCCCCACTCGTTCTGAGTACTGTCCAACTCCTCAACCATAAACTTATCGATACCAGCCTGATCGGTGACGTCCTTGCCGATGAGAGCGGGGGCGATGATGTCGTTGACATTTTTGATAGCCTTCTGGACACCTTTACCGAGATACCTAGTCTTATCGCCGTCCCTGAGCTCGAGAGCCTCGTAGACCCCGGTAGAGGCCCCAGAGGGCACGGCAGCGCGGAACATGCCTCTGTCGGTGGTCAGGTCGACCTCGACGGTAGGATTACCACGAGAGTCTATGATCTCACGGGCGTGGAGAGTGACAATCTTGGAAGTCATTCGGGGGTTCAGAAAAACTTAACGAGATCAGTCCTGAGATTTGAAATTAGTTCACTGTACACCCGCGACTGTGAAGGAACTAAACCTACAACGCAGAGACGCTTCATTTTCGAAACAGAAACTACCATGGAGAAGATCCAAGAATGCAAGATTTTGTTCAAGTCGACCGGCCACGACTTTGAAGAGCAGGCTTTCTGGTGTTCAACTATGTTGAGTAGTAGCCTGAAGATTATAGGGGATACTAATGGGTTGCTGTTGCCAGGCTAAGGCCGTCTGTTTGCTGTTACTCGCCAGACGTATTCACGGTGGCTCCGTTGTTCCTTTCTAATGTTATCACCTCCTTCTGGGGAGTGTACACCGTTGGGGTAAAACGTTGCTATTGCGTATTCGCGAGAGTCGTTGTCAGCTGCTGATACTACTGTCGTATGGGGTAGTGTAAGCATCCTGGGTCGTCGCTTTGGGAGGAAGCAGTAGGGTGCTTCAGTGGCACTAGAACTCTTTTAGGGGCCTGGTCCTTCCCATTGTCATTGCTATCGTTGCTTGTGCGACGTCGTTATCTTTTTAAAGGGTAGTTCCTCATCCCACTGCGATTGTTAATAAGTTTGACATCGCCATCCGAGCCCTTCTCAAGGATATTCTATTTGTTTCGAATCCTCACGATAGAGTTTAAATTCCAAAATGCGTGTTGGTGATTAAAAATGAGTATCAGGATATTTCTGGTGGGCTTCTGCGTATCATTATGCAGTGATGAACCTCCCGAGCTCGGCTGAGGGAACTGAACGTATATTCCGATACTGCATCTTAGCGTTGAATTCAATGGGCTATGATAAGTTGTTGGGTACGAGCAGTGCTGCTTTGAAGGGCGGGGCGTTTCAGGAGTGTGTGAGGATGACGAGTGAACTCAATGAATGCCAATCGCCTGACGGAGCGGTGATATGCTGTAGTTTTTTCCATCTCTTTGTATCTACCATCGCGGTTGTTCCTTTATCGAGTTTCTTTGGGAGGCCTGAAGGATACCTCGCAGTTTTTCATCGACGTTGGTGTTGTTTCTGCTCCCTCTCCTTCTCATCATCATATGACTCGTGAAGTCCGTGATTCAGATCGTGATGCAGCCAGAGAGCCCTGCCCTGATAGGATCGTCGAGGATCTAGGTACGCCATTGTGGTTCATCAGCCGTGTATCGGGAGCACTCTCAGGTGGTGCCTTTGGTATGGGCTGTGTCGGAGGCTTTCTGTGGCACTTTGTAAAGGGGGCCCGAAACTCCCCACGGGGGGAACGATTGCATGGTGAAGGGCCTCAGGGTCGATGAAGGGAGTTCACTTACTGCCGTGGCCAGGTGCCTTGTATTCAGCCAAGACACGGGCCCCTATTCTGGGCAGCAGTTTTGCGGTTTGGGGTGGTACCTTCTCGGCATTTGATTGCAGTCTACAGTAGTACATACTTATTCGGTCTCCAATCACGTGCGAATTTTGAAGGTATATACGTCAGAGAGATGACCATTGGAATGCGATTGCCTCTGGATTCTTAACAGGAGGTGGGTACTGTCGAGGGGGAGGGGAATTGTAGGTGACGATAGTGCGTTACTCTGAGTATCAACACTGTGGCATCCTTGGAAGCGTATATTTAGTAAAAACATCATCAAGGTCTTTAGGAAGACCATCTTGTATTGTTATATCGTATTAGCCAGGAGCAGTGGGGGGATTTGGAGGACATTTAGGGAACTTTTCGGACCCGAATTCGTATGTAAACTACTATAGTTAGTGAGGGAGCTGCCAAACTCAGCTGAGGAAACCGACCACATATCTCGAAAGATCGGCCGATAGATAGACTTTTATTCGGTTGTTGGATATGAATATCTTAACTCTGGCTCATCCTGTTTCGAAAGGGAATGCTATGGCTCACCGGTGGCCGATTTCTCGCGATCACGGAGAAAGGAAACAGAAATAACTATATGATAGAGAATTTTTCGTAGGTGCAGAATCTGTAATTATTTTTTCATTTTTCACTGAGTGCGATCGCCTAAGAATCGGGTTGTAGGTGTATTGGCAGCAAGAGGCGGTTGGAAGACAGCAAGCAAGAACGCTGTAGTAGGAGGAATACTATTGGCGATCATCGAGGGAGTATCAGCACTGTTGATGAAAAGCTCATCGCAAACACCGAGGTAGTGGAGTAAACCTATGAGAAGGGGATGTATATATTTGTATAGGGAACAAGCATTGATGCAAATGCAGCAGGAAAAGTTAGTACAGGAATACCAAGATAAACATGCCGCGGTATTGTTGGTTGTTAGTGGTGTTGGTTGGATAGGGAGTTTCAGGCAAAGAAAACGGCTGAGGAGGCGGCTAAGGAGGGGTCGATGCTTTCTGGTTTGGGAGGGTTGTGGGGTCGAACGCATGATGATAAAACTGACGCTGAACCATCTTCCAGCAGTAGTTTCTCTTCTGAGCCCTCAGGAGGAGCAGAATCAGTACTAGAGGGTTTTCCCTTTGGAATGATCATAGTTGTTGCCTTTAGAGCGCAGCGTCGTCGATGTACTCATTCCAACCGGAACCGACAAGTTCTTAATTTATCATTGAACGGAGTATCATCATCAGTAGTAGCAGCAAGTTCCCCGTTTCGGCTTGTCTACTATTCGGACCACACCTGTTACTTATACCGTTTCCTCTATTCACAGTGTTGTGAGTGTCAACAATTTGGGTGTCAAGATTGGCACCTGTGGGTTTAGGCGACTCGAACGTCCTACTTTGTGACGTACGATAACTGTACTTAGAAAGTACGAAACCTAGAGGGATTAGTCTGTACTCGCCAGGCAAAACTCTTTTCATGAAGTGAGTTACGACAGATCCAACACGAGAGAAGGCGTTATTGTGGATGCACGAAGAGAAAGAGCGTGGTTGTGATTTATAACTACTGCTGGACTTCTTGTTTTCAGTGAGAATACCGTCACTATAAGTTTAATATTAGTGAGAGAAGTGTCGAACCATGCCTTGAGTTTGTTATGGGGCCTGTCGCCCTTGACTGTGAACTCAAGCCCGGGTTCGTTTCCAATGTGCGACGATAGATAGTAGACGATAAAGGCCCAGTATTGCTCATTAGAAAGCGTAAGACAAGGACTAAAAACAGCGTCATGACTGAATCATCAGCAAAAGAGGTACGAGACGGCTAGTACATATGTTCATCCGTCTCGTCCTGAAATCATCGAGGGCGGGCGAAATTACGGTGACAGTGATACGTGTCACATGTCACGTACGTCGCACGATATAGCGCAAGATCGCCATATGGAAAAATGAAGATTGAGTGGTCTCCTACCATGAGAAGTGGGGACAGTATAGAGTGACTATAGGCTGATAGGTGCTATAGGATGACAGGCCTCATGATTATGGCAACACACAACGCTGTTACTAGCATTATCTTAATGGGCGTGATATAACAGCTATATGACGGCAACAGCATTACCAGAATGTTCGAGTCGTTTTAGCAGGATATCAGCACTTTGATCGTTCAACTGGAAAGTTTGCCCCTGACTAGTTAAAGTGTTGCCTGATTTTTGGCTAGAGCCGGCGAGTGTCAGTTCAGCTATCAGCGGTTCGTTATTGATTGCTAAGAATCTTTGTCTGTGTCTACTATTGAGGATTAACAGATATTTAGATCAGACTGTTACTGCAGATCCAGTGTCACCACTTCATTTAGTTATTTTAGGGCGAGCGAGATTTAATCATGCGCTGATATCGAACACTGCGGCGCAAGGTTTCCGAAATGAGAGGACTCTTAGGGTCTCTATCTTGCGTATTAGTGCAATCAATGTACGGTATGGTTCTGTGGGTGAAAGTAAATTTAAATGCTGCCACATAGTCGTCGCCGTAAAAGCACTGTGAAGCATCGATCGTCGGTGAGGAGGTATCGTACTCCTAAGAAGGCGTCCTATGCGGGGAGTGATTGGTCCCCATTACCACCAACAGCAGTAACAACAAGCTCAGCAGAGATAGGGAATAGAGTATGGGTGCCTGTGGATAGTGATGAAGCATGGCAGGTTGGAAAGGTAGAGCACTATGGTAGGCCGCCTTGTTGCTGACCAATGGGGGGTTCGGTCAGGTCGTGGGAGTAGATGAAAACAATGCTCTCATAGTGAGGCTTGTTGAGGTGTGCTGGACAATGCTTGGTTGTATGTGGCGTCATGATTGAATATTTAGGATGTTCAGGAAGTTGTGGTACCAAGGGATTGCCAAGTGTAGGAGCACTACTCTTTATCGACTACCACACGGTGCAGGTATCCCGTATCGAGGGCATTTGGGAAGGAGGATGTCGATGACCTCACTTCACTCAAGCATTTACATGAACCTGCTCTACTACAAGTTCTCCAGGTAGGACGGGCTATGCTGTTAGGCTTCCATTCCATGTTATTGTCAGAACCGATTCAATAGAGATCAGCTGTACACTATGTGTGGCCCTATACTTCTAGCTGTTAATCCATTCAAGGGCATTCAAGGGTTGTATGAGAAGACCGTCGTTGACAGGTGAGGATAACGCTTTCGCTGTACTCTGGTTACGGAAGTAGGTTTCTGTTGGATTCTGAGAACCTCATTCATACTCCACATGTCTTCTCTACGGCCCTTCGAGCTTATAAGGTTGGTCGAATACTCTCCTCCTGTGCTTCTGCTATGACATCTACTACAGGGCATGTGTGGAGAGTCGTCGGTCCGACAAGGAGTTTCCCAGTCTATACTCATCAGTGGTGAATCAGGAGCTGGCAAGACGGAAACCACTAAGCTTGTGAGTTGGCCCCGCTTTGGTCGTCTTGGTAGAGGTCGTTGAAGTGTAGGTAATGCAGTTCCTATCGGCCTGTGGTAGGGCTTCTAAAAGTGATATTAACAGACAAGTGTTGGAGTCAAACCCATTGTTAGAGGCCTTTGGGAACGCATGTGATGGGAAAGGAGTGGTATGTAAGATAACGATGAAAAATAGGTACACTTCGGAACGACAACTCATCACGGTTTGGTAAGTTTATACAGCTGCAGTTTGACGGCGAGAAGGATCACTTACGGCTGAAGGGCGCCAGAATAGAAACGTAGGGAGAGGTGAGCTGTGAGAGTTGGAGGATTTGTGGTATGTTAGTTACCTATTGGAAAAGATAAGGGTGACGAATCAAATACAAGGCGAACGGAATTTCCATATTTTCTATCAAATATGCGCGGCAGCAGCGGTGGGTAGGAGGACGGATGATGGGCGTAGGTTAGTCTTGTGCATGCGTGCAAATATGTAGTAGTGTAGGTGTTTACAGCTATCCACAAATACTGGATGGAGAAGGCATGCAGAGTATGCAGATCCAACTCAGAGGGTTGTCAGATCACTCATGGTACACTGTTGTGGTGGGGTCGTTGAATAGTATGCTCCTATTTTAATAGTCTTAATTGGAAAATTGTTGTGACTTCGCTGATTAGGAACCTGAACCCTCGAAAATTTCGAGTTCGAAGTGTTAGAAATGTATTATCATGTACGGGGTGTCAAAAGAAAAAATGTACTATGTTGAATAGCCTTTTTGCAAGTTGAATATCCATAATATTCCATAACATTCGAAAGTTCGCGTGAAGGGCTTTCAGATGGTGGCAGAGAGTTATCAAAAAAACTCACATTTTTCTTGGGCACCCTGGATTATGGTTATTGTTCACTAGTCGTTACGGGCTCGGGGCGTGCTCAAATGGTAGAGGCTACTATTCTTAGTTTTACGTACCTCACCCGCGACACTGCTGTACATAAGCTGTCCCATGGTCTGGACCTGGAGGGCTTTGAACGTAACGTGGTTACTACTACTATTACGGTGGAGTTGCTGTTATCGGCCCTTTAGGGACGGTGCATGCTATGACGGTTATAGGGTATGGGAAGGAGGGCATTGAACACATATTCAGCTTGGCGGCTGCGATACTACGTGAGAGGGGATATGCTTGTTTGGGGTGGTGTAGGTCTTTATCAGGCTTGGGGAATGTTGAATTTAGTGCGCCTGAGGGGGATAGTGAGGCTTCTATGGTCACGAATCGGGAGGAACTAGCATTGGTGAGTAGTAGTAGTAGTAGTAGTAGTAGTAGTAGTAGTAGTAGTAGTAGTAGCTATAGTAGTAGTAGCTATAGTAGTAGTAGTAGTAGTAGTGGTAGTAGTAGTAGTAGTAGTAGTAGTAGTAGTAGTAGTAGTAGTAGTAGTAGTGGTAGTAGTAGTAGTAGTAGTAGTAG
>NW_003216360.1:0-1215 GCF_000006405.1 Perkinsus marinus ATCC 50983
TTCGATATGATGATAGTGCCAATCCATGTTGGGAAAACAGTAATTACAGTTCATCGTCTGATAACTTGGTCGATGAGAGCTTGCTCGAATCTTCCTCCTTCTCTTCAGCACTGGGCCCTTGGTGTGGTAGACTTGAAGGATTGTACACTGAGCTACTATGACTCACTTGGAGCATCTCATCCGAAGTTTTACGAGTACACATGGAACCGGTATAATGTCGGTACTCATATAACGTAGTTACATATCTCGTTATATCGAGGATGAGCATAAGGATAAGGGTTCTAATGCCCCATTACGGAAGCCTAGTGAATGGCAACGACGTGATGCGGTTATCACACCTACTTGCACTGTAGTCCCCCGGTTTACTCCTCTTCTCCATAGCCTGTTCAGGTACCTCGTCAGAATAATTCGAATGATTGTGGAGTATTCATGTGCATGTTTGCCGAGGCTGTCTCAGGAGGAAGGTACCTGGGGGTATGCCGCTCCGTCCTCTCCTTCCTGCCCGGCACATCAGAGTCACCATGTACATACACATGGTATTATCCTGTCTAGGTCTATAACAGAGGTATCCCAAGACCTTATCCCGGATATGCGGTACAAGATGGCCTGCCAAATATCAGCGGGATCTATTCCTGGACCCATTGACTGAAGCCTATATCATCGAGGAATACTCACCGTCCAAACGTAGACTACGCCCCTGCCTACTTCCTTGTTTCTAGTGTCATACATTTTGTGGACTATTACTCTCTATTGCTTTTACGTTTGTGTTCAGTGGAGATCAGATGGCATGTTGCCGATTTGATATTCCCCTAACTAGTAGATCTGTGGTGAACTGGATGCTCCCTTGGCCCAGGGGCCTTGGGTGCCGCCTGGTCCCTAATGTACCTAAGTTCCAGCCGGGATGTACAGTCGACCACAAATTGAGAAGCTATCTTTCTCAATGGTGGGATATTCCGAATAGTGATGGAATGCTGAAGGATCGAGAACTGATACACTCCCAACCGCTATGGATGTTGCTTATCGGAGCTGAATAGCATATGGATCAGGGATTGATTTCATCAGCGGATATCTTATTACTGGTATTACTGCCCTATACTTGGTGCTTTCCTTGTTACTCAGTTCACTCTCTATGATTATACGTGGAAGCCTCGAGTGAGTGGTTCGGTACAAATCGATATTCAAGAGAGCCAAGAGGAGCTGAGCATCATCCTTCAT
>NW_003211593.1:0-2316 GCF_000006405.1 Perkinsus marinus ATCC 50983
CACAACATCGAGGAGTCAATAGCCTGTCATCATCACACCAAAGATTTTTGCTATTTTCCTACCTTCCGGTGACAATGCCCACAGTGTAATGTGTGATGAGCCTTCCTTAGCGGGTCATCCCCTTTCCGCTCTGTTCGTATTTGATTATAGCGGAACCACAGCGGCTTCGAGGGCGCGAACAGACCAAGCCGCGGCATGAAGGCTGTGTTCACCAGCCGGAGAAGTCGCGGACGATTAGTTGACATGAACAAGACAAATTTCTGAATATTTGACGAGCCGCGTGAAAACACCGCATATTAGCCACCCATAAAGAGCTTTTCGCGATCCAAGGAAGGATTATCTAGTCCGCGATAAACCAAATGCCGGGGAAGTGACGGTAACGTAACTAGGGAATAGCAAGAACTGGAAATTGTTTATGTACAGACAACTATGCTGTATCACTCGCATCCTACGCGAGGAAGCTGCTCGGAGCATACCCCACACTCCAAACACGATTAAACCGATCTTCCCATCGAATAACAATATGCTATACGAACGCCCACCATTTCTCGGATAATCATCGAGGAGTCTTTTGAAATAGAGAGACCACGTCGAAAATGAATCCCTCTTATACTTCTGACAGTCCCTTGCTGCTCACGTGTGAATCCCACTTACCAAGGACATCACAACGAGCCTCGAACTATCCACGTGCAACACCGTCAATGTAACAACGCTACACCGAAAAAAATCTGAAGACTTGAAAGCCCTTCCCTAACGAATTTACCGTATCCATAAGGGATCAATTTCAATCCGAAGTCTTCCAAACCTCGACCTCTCTTTACCAAGACAACGCAACAACCTCCTGTATATGAACGTAACCAGAAACAAGCTTGGCAGAGTTCCTCACTTGATCAACCGCCCAAGATATACTACACCTCACGCTCGATCAATGCAATGCCACAGCTGTTCTGAGAGCTATCTATGGTTCAGTGACGATACAGCGATAAAAGTAAAGAAAACAGCCAGTATGAGACACTTTTGCTTCCATCGGAAAACCTTCGTATAGAGGGAAAGTGTTTACTCATGCTTCTGAGCAGCCTCCTCATCGGCCTCCTTAGAGTCATCATCGCATTCACCCTCGCAGTCACTCTCGGAATCGTCCTCATCGGAATCATAGTCGGCAGCCTCACCAGTAAAGTATCTGATAGCATCACAATATGACTAACATGCCTCGAACATCATAGCATTTGATTTCATTATCATCTACATTCAGAAGACAATACACTGTGGGCACCGCATTCGAGTGTTATACGGAAACTCACTTCGATTATCGAAAATTCTCTGAAAATATTTATATCGAACTTCATTATAAATATTTTCCAATGAAAATTCCACCGAAGATATTACTTGAAAGCGCGAGGAATGATGTTCTCCCTCAGATCGTCAGCCTTCTCGAAATCAGCGCTCATGAAGAACTGAAGACGCTCCTCAGCTTCATCATCGTCTGACTCTGAATCCGAATCCAGGTCCAGGAAGATCTCAGGGATGGGATGATCGGGTCCGAGAGGGCTGAAGAATGACACAGTCACGCCTCGCATCTACTAATAACTAGTCGAAATTCTTACGTAGAAAAAAGTTCACCAATCAAAGATAGAACACATTCGGAAATTTCTCCACGAAGCTCGCTGCTAATCAATACAACGAGATTCTCGATGTACTGATTATCAGCGATTTCTGACCCAAGACCTTCTCGTTACGAGAAGACACTCCCGAACTCGCCAACTCTACAGAACGATAGATCAAACTATCGCCGACAAATACACGTCTATCTACAACCACGCAACTCTAACCCCCAAGGACTCACGTGAAGAACCTAAAGAAAGATTCTCTCTCCTTCTGCACGGTCTTAGTAGCTCCAGTCTTCTTGTTCTTCTTCACGACAGACTTCAGAGTGAGATCCTTCCCAGCCTTCCATGCCACAGTGTCGCTATCAATGCACTTGATCTCATGACGGAGCATATCATTAACCTCGCTGAAGTGGTAGGTCTTCGACAAGGACTTGTTCTCGAAAAAAGGGTTCTCGTTGAACACGAAAGTAATCTTCAATCCGGCGATCAAATCCTCTTCCTTCTCACCAGGGATCTCCTCAGCCTGTATGTCAACCAAATACTGTAAAGCCTCCTTATCATGATCGTCAATCTCAGGCCCAAAATTGGCAGTGTTCTTCAACACAGTGAGCCAGAACTCGGGAACGCCACCCTCGGCGATGACCTTAGACCTTTCCGAGAAGAGAGGCTGGTATTTGGCCTCGTAAGTCTTCTCCAGAGCACGGGTCTC
>NW_003215462.1:0-2431 GCF_000006405.1 Perkinsus marinus ATCC 50983
TTCTCATTGGTTTTTGCACACTCCTACCCCGAATTCCTATAATTAACTCTGAAAAACTTCTGAGCTGCTCAACTGAGGAAGTCGAACATATACCCCTCCAACACTGATCATTGGTTTTGCCATTTCGTTTCCCTGGTCCAGACTAATTGATATCCAAATTTCGATGAAACGGGTACTCCAGAGTTTCCTATAGGACCTGCGCTGATACACTTCATTGTTTTATTGATGGTTTCTCATGTATTTGAATATGTATACCTACCAGAGACACATCTACCTTTTCCCCCTCCATCACGACCCCAGGGGATAGGCCTCACAATACTTTTTAACAGCCACCACCACCATCAATGATCCAATGTATCAGACTTCCCACAACCCCTGGGTAGAAGCATGCGAGGACAATTCTAGATTGACCTCAGAAACGTCACCAAATGAACTCTGAATTTTAAGAAGCCAAGAAATCTATTCGTTTTCCTTGTTGTCGCTAGTACCAGCTACGAGGGGTTTTCCATAAAGACCAAGCCCTTTGTCGGTTCATCACAGATCGAAAGTCTGACATGTCTGAGGGCAGGTTGTTGGAAAGGCGGAAGCACAATAACAGCATACCCTCTGGTATCCTCCTCGAGGAGATACACATAAGCCTGGTTGAAGTTATCGTTGGCTCCAACTTCCTTGACAAGTATGATGGGACTAAGGAGGACCTATTTAACGCCTGACCAAGATTGTAGAGTAATCCTACCGTAGGATTCCTACGACAACTGCCGGCAAGTGCTGCCGAAATATAAGACACTTCTAGGCCGTCGAGACGGGTCGTAGTGAACGTCACTGAGCCACCTGTATGGTATCAAGACAGAGCGTGTTAGGAAGAGGTGCCGATATCCACGAGGAATTTTTCCAAAGCAAGAGGGTTAAGTAGGGTCCTGCAGATGATGCTATCCATTCAAAAGTGAGTTTGAGCACGCGCGATCGACATGAGCGCACTTTGACAACAGCGAAACGCTTTGACGCAGTGTTCGAGTCGGAAATTCCGATTCGGAACCATTAAGTGTCGCTCGGCACCCATAATTCTACGCAAGGAAATGAGTTCAGATAAGATGTACTAAAGACCTGTGGTAGCATACATATCCATACCAAGGAAGAGGAAACCAGCACTGCATTCACTTACCAATGACTGTTCTCTTTTATCATTGAGCTCGGTCCTTTAGAGTGTCTCATAAACTGTAATAGAGACCGATTCAGGATGGTACCATGGGGCTTGTTCGGTCTCGACAATGCAAGCGTCTCCCGTCTATGTGGTGTCCTCCTACGTGAGGCCGCCACTCAGTGATGATGACCACCCACAAGAGGACGCAGCAGCTTCACGAAAACAGTTTCCAGATGATGACTTCATCATCGGATGATGAAGGCACCCTCTTTGATGATGATCATCCAGTACGATGTCACATCAGTATATAGACTGATAGGAGCGTCCTCCGAAAAGAGATTGATGCAGCTTTGATGCAGCAGCTTTGTCAAAGCACGCAATATACTTCGCTGTCTACCGTTATCAATGGTGGTAGCAGAACTGGCGATGCAGTCCACCATTGACCATCGCATCATCATCACTACACCATCGGATCTTCTCCGTTGCTATCAGCATGCTGCATGCTGATTTGGGATGGTGCTTCCCAAACCGACAGGCTGTTAGTAACAGCTGACTCCGTTACCTGTCGTTTGGAGGCTCCTGCTGATGTATGCGTGGGATTGAAGGTTGAGATCAACTCACGACCCACCACTCGATCCAGCTCGGGGCGCTTATGCTCGAGCCATGCTAGACTAAAATAAACAAGAGCTCCCATGATGGGAGCTCTTGTTCAGACGTGATGGGAGTCCCATCACGTAGCACGGAATACTCACCTTGTGGGCCCGACAGCGAGACACCATCAGACAAGCTTTTCCCTCGGAGATCTTGTGAGTCGACAACCTCAGTCACAACGTCTCGTTGATGGCCACGTCTGCCATCTACGGGCCCGTGTCAAACGCAGGTCATCTCTGAGCTGATCGAACACCGCGACATTCACTCCTGTTCGCTCTTGCGGTGTAAAGGAGGCCGCGCCAGGCTGAACTGAAAACGAGACAACAAACTGCTCATTGATAGAAACATTCAAATACGGCGCTCCAGCCTGGAGCCTCCAGGGCTCACTTCTGATAGTAACGTTCCGGTCCGGTACCCAAGTGCTGCTACTGGAGAAGCCCTCGGAATTTCCGACAGCTGGAGCGCTGTCTTCTTCCTCTTTGGCGAACTCAGCGTCGAGGTCTATCTCATTGGAGATCTCATCCAAGCTCGTGGGGGACAGCATTCGCAACGCATTATCAATGCGCGTGATAGAATGGTCGATATCAGTCATCTCTAGCGCTCTTCAGGATCTCCACAACCTGATACCGCCTCGATCAG
>NW_003214163.1:0-1933 GCF_000006405.1 Perkinsus marinus ATCC 50983
TCATTTAAAATGCTTCCGTTTATAGTGTCCCCATGATGTCGATTACCTAGGCGCGCGCTTCTTCCATTTCTGATTTAATCTACCCTTTTCAGAGCAGCCCTACGTTATGTAGACTACCGAGTCGAGGAGGGCAGTCTCAAGTTGCTAGTGGTCAAAGTGAGTCATTTTGTGGGGGATATCTGGGAGGTAGTGGCATAGCTGCCCCACAGTAGGGAATATCTACGAGTGGCATAGCGGCCCCACAGTAGGGAATATCTAGGAGTGGCATAGCGGCCCCACAGTAGGGAATATCTACGAGTGGCATAGCGGCCCCACAGTTGGGAATATCTACGAGTGGCATAGCGTCCCCACAATAGGGAATATCTAGGAGTGGCATAGCGGCCCCACAGTAGGGAATATCTACGAGTGGCATAGCTGCCCCACGGTAGGGAATATCTACGAGTGGCATAGCGGCCCCACAGTAGGGAATATCTACGAGTGGCATAGCTGCCCCACAGTAGGGAATATCTAGGAGTGGCATAGCTGCCCCACAATAGGGAATATCTAGGAGTGGCATAGCTGCCCCACAGTGGGGAATATCTAGGAGTGGCATAGCTGCCCCACAGTAGGGAATATCTAGGAGTGGCATAGCTGCCCCACAGTAGGGAATATCTAGGAGTAGCATAGCTGCCCCACAGTAGGGAATATCTAGGAGTGGCATAGCTGCCCCACAGTAGGGAATATCTAGGAGTGGCATAGCTGCCCCACAGTAGGGAATATTTAGGAGTGGCATAGCTGCCCCACAGTAGGGAATATCTAGGAGTGGCATAGCTGCCCCACAGTAGGGAATATCTAGGAGTGGCATAGCTGCCCCACAGTAGGGAATATTTAGGAGTGGCATAGCTGCCCCACAGTAGGGAATATCTAGGAGTAGCATAGCTGCCCCACAGTAGGGAATATCTAGGAGTGGCATAGCTGCCCCACAGTAGGGAATATCTAGGAGTGGCATAGCTGCCCCACAGTAGGGAATATCTAGGAGTGGCATAGCTGCCCCACAGTAGGGAATATCTAGGAGTGGCATAGCTGCCCCACAGTGAAGAATATCTAGGGGTGGCATAGCTGCCCCACAGTAGGGAATATCTAGGAGTGGCATAGCTGCCCCACAGTAAAGAATATCTAGGGGTGGCATAGCTGCCCCACAGTAAAGAATATCTAGGAGTGGCATAGCTGCCCCACAGTAAGGAATATCTAGGAGTGGCATAGTTGTACTCGGGTTGTGATATTCTGTATTGCACCACCATTCGGAATTGTTGGATAGACTGCGGGTCTTAAGGCATCTCATGCAGTGTAGGAGAATAATAATAATAATATGGGCATGCTTAGCTACTGGTGAGTCACCAACACCAGTAGCTAAGCATGCGTCACCAATGGTGACACTTCAATCATTATGGAGATTTATCGTTGGTTTTTGTGCACTTATATCCTAAAGCATGTTTAAACTTGTATATTTAGTGAGGAAACTCCTGAGCTTAGCTGAGAGAACCGAACATATATTTTTCCAACACTGAACGTTTGTATCTGAGTAAAGGTGGTGTATCGAATAGATGAATTCTCTACTTGTGTGGTGTAGCATCATTAATGAATAATACTATACTTGCTGGTTGATATTTATATCACTGTACCTCGATGCGTGTTGTGAAGTAGGATTTATGGTATTGATTTCAGGTACTGGCAGTGTGACTTCGCGCCATACGGGGCGATTCACGATCGAAGACGCTGAAGATTTGTCATTTAGCGCATTACCAGGAGGTGAGTTTATCTCATATTTGTAAATGGGAATTGGACACTTGAAGTCCTTGATACACCTCGTATGTCGGAGAAGAGTCCGCTGCGTAATTAGCAACGTGTGTGCGTGCTGGGAAACCCATGTCAGCATGCTGTTGGTCGCAGAGAG
>NW_003206579.1:0-983 GCF_000006405.1 Perkinsus marinus ATCC 50983
ATAGCATCTAGCTCAGTGGCGTGGGCGTGTTCGAGCTACTCGGTTGCGAGAAAAGATATTGGCCTCGATCCAGCAGCGTTTCATTCAGCATGCAAACTGACACGCTACCCTTTAGCTACCAAGGATGACTCTTTTGGCCCAGAAGAAGGATATGCTACCTTCAAGTATGACGCCCTCCGTCAAAAGCTGAGTTTTGCCACTGCAAAGGTGTCCGGTCCGAATTGGCCACTATTGTTGGTCGGTTTAGCTGCTTATCTCCCTGAGACAGTCGTGGATGCTGCCTTGAAGGAAAAGCTCCATATTCTACTTATGAAGACTAATGGAAGTGAGGAATACGTTGGTGCGGACTCCAAGCTTGTACTTTAGGCTAAAATTAGAAAAGAAGTTGGTAGAGATGGGTATGATGCTGAGCTTGTCCATGACTATTTTGTGAAATGGTTGGAAGTGCTCAAATTTCTTTATCGTGCTTTGGTAAAGAGATGAAGGGAGTCTCAAGAAGCAGAATCCCCCCGAGTGAGCAATCCGGTTCTATTATTGGGTAGATGGGCGTCTTTGAGATTCCGACGGATACCATTAACGCGTGGTTTCAGTGAAGAAAGAAGGTTGGCTGCTCCCCTCTCGTCGTTCAGTGATGAAGCAAGTAGTGACATGTCTGCTATTAAGTTCACTTTCGCTTTGCGAAGGAAGATCCTCGCCTTGATTGTGCGTTCAGTGGCAGGTAATGTTGGTGTTAATGAACTCGCAAAAAGAATTGAGAAGGCGAAGTCTGAAACGGCTTGTATTGATTTACTTCCGGACTTTGTGACTGCCAACAGTAGTGGTACCATCGACGAGTATTTTGGTGTTGATAGATTCGACTATACTAAGAAGGAAAAGCCCGCTGCTGCTATAAATGCTGCAAACTCTCGTCCAGAGAAGAACAGCAAGGGATGAGACCTCGCAGAGGATTTCATTCCACGACCCAAATACCGTCGTACTCATCA
>NW_003203817.1:0-1525 GCF_000006405.1 Perkinsus marinus ATCC 50983
CCGTATGGAAACCTCAGTGAATTGCATGGTTAGAAGCGGTCAAAGCTTGACATGTATAAACCCTACCAACACATCTGTTGGCAGTGGGAGAGAGGCGGTGGAGTTTTGAGAGAGAGAGAGTGATGTGACATAAAATATAGAAATTATACTTCACATCACAGACTGTGGACAGTGAATGTCGTGAATTTTTGGCACAGTGTACATCGGCGCATGTTCAATGTGGTAGAAATCTCCATGAAAACTGAACGTGCTAGTGAGAAAAAAGCGTATGACACAAAGCTATCGTATGGTAAAAGATTAATAAGTGTTTAGTAGGTATTAAGGGTGTAAAGCTGATCAGATAGAGAAAAGGCATTATTCTTGCTGTGAATAATTTCCTGTAACGTTTTAACACAATGTATATCGGCGCATATCTATTAGGGTCGATCTTACAAATACGGCTACAGTAAGTGATACGGAAAAGGCAGTTCTTGATAGAATGTAAGTGTACCAAGTATACGGCGAACATGATATATGTAGGGGTGTTGACAGTGAGACACAATCTGGAAGGAACCGAAAACAGGCACGGAAACGATTGTGAATTAATTACTCGGAGCAAATTTTTGTGACGGTTTAACACATCTAAATCGTTTTGATCGATCACGCTATGCAAGAGATACTGTGAATCATAGGGAGCTTCGTCGCACGACAAATGTAGTACTGGATAGTCTCAATGGCATGTAAGGTACCCAGAGAAAATCAGACGCGGATATGACAAACCAAGAACGGAGTCAACTTTTTGACGCACGATTTGTTCACTCCTATTAGTATATAGTAGAGATTATAACGGGATGCAAAATGCAGGTCCTGTCGCGCTTCGCTCCGCCCTGATTCTCGCGAGGTTCGAGGCTACTGTTTTGAAGATGGAGTTTGTCGTAGGATGCTCAGAGTATCATCTTTTACGTTGATTACTTCAGTTGTTCCAGTTCGATTGAGTCGAATTGGATGCTCATACTATGAGCAGCACGACAGATGCTCTACTCTCTTGCTCATACTAATGCTCATACTGCTGCTACTGCTATCAGCACATATGCCTCAGTGGCCACCCTATGAGCCTTATAGGGTGGTCACTGAGGCAGTGAAGGCAATGATACTATACGATTCCAGCATGGAACCTTTGTGTTTTAAGACACCCTCGTGTTGAGTCATATGTCTCCTAACCATACCAATAAAAGAATGTACATCGAGCGGCTCGACTGTTTAGCGGTGGTATTTCTAATAACATGGCTGATTCGCCGACTATGAGAGTCTCCGAGGATGATTGCGGTCCGAGAGAGGATAACCTCGCATGGACAGAATATTTTATGGCGCTCGCGCATGTTACAGCGATGAGGAGCAAGGACCCTTCCACGCAGGTTCGATCCCCGGCGGCAGCGATATTCTATCTGAGTTGTGGAAACACTTTATCCCGGTCTATTCCATAGGCAAAAACAATTTCTACTCGGCAAATATGGAGATTTTCATTATCTCGTACCGTGAAGTAGGA
>NW_003214394.1:0-1366 GCF_000006405.1 Perkinsus marinus ATCC 50983
TCCCGATACCTGCAGCGGTCTGTTGGACCTTGATCAAGCTGTTAGCGTACCTCTTCCAAGCATCTATGGAACACTCGATAAGGTATATCTCTTTGAACTCATCAACTGTCATTGTGTTCTGAAGAATCGCAGGTCCTACTGTCGAAGAGGCTGCGATATGACATCACCTTGTGGATTCGCTGGTACTCAGGAAATTCTTGGTAGCGAAGGAATTCATGCTCCCAAGCCTCGGGAGTATTAGGCGGGAGCGATCCCTAACGAGGGCTCAATAGACGAAGCTATGCGCAGGCTACTTGGAATTTCCAGTTGGTCATCGAGAGGCCAGCACCAGATAGTCTGGTATATCCTCCGAGCAGCACCATGCCAGCTAAGAGGCCCGAAGTCCCAAGGAGCCAATATCCTGACGATTGAGCAGAAATCTTATGTTGATACCTCGGCTGGGGTCTTGGAAACTACCGACGGGTTTTTCCCATCCAGCTTTCACCCAAGGCCTCAAGGCCGCCTTCATGCCTCCGCGTGCTCCACCCTCTGATAAGGTTTTACTCAGAGGTTCAGTGATGCCGGTGGATGAGCAGAAGTGTCGTGAGGAGCGGAGCGAGACTCGCCTTAGTAGGTTTTGCATTCTGCAACTAGGGAAGGTATTCAACAACGGCTTTAGTTTGCAACGTCAGGTCGGTTGGCCCAACGTGCGGGCGTGCGCAGTATCGAAAGCGCATGATAAATCTCGCTCGCCATCTATTATAACGCCCATAATTGCGCTCGCTCGCCCCAAAATGGGAACCGTTTCGGTCGCTGGAATGTTGGCATTGAGTGAGCTTGCTGCATAAGAAGAGGCAAACAGCATGAGTCTCATCTGAAGTCATTAAGCATCAGTAGTATCCGACCATACACCAGGTAGTTTTTAACTAGGTTTCTGGCTCTTGAGGCTGTATTAGTGGTGATGACTCTGGGGTGGATGTTCGAGCTCAAGTAATTCTACACTGCTTCTTTCAGAATCCTTTTGTCGCTACTCCAGCGCTTTCCCTAGTCCTCCAATATGCGTGAAGCTATCTGCATCCACGTCGGTCAGGGTGGTCTTCAGGTTGGTAATGCCTGTTGGGAGCTCTTCTGCCTCGAGCACGGCATTCAGCCTGATGGACAAATGCCTTCTGATAAGACTATCGGTGGTGGTGATGACGCCTTCAACACCTTCTTCTCGGAGACTGGTGCCGGCAAGCATGTCCCCCGATGCGTCTTCGTTGATCTCGAGCCCACTGTTATTGATGAGTTCGTACCGGCACCTACAGGCAACTCTTCATCCTGAGCACTCATCTCTGGTAAGAGACGCTGCTAACACTTCGCCCGCGGTCACTACACCATTGGCAAG
>NW_003212688.1:0-1148 GCF_000006405.1 Perkinsus marinus ATCC 50983
TCATAGGTTTTATCCACCGCGTAGACGTCTGTTCCAGCAGATCGGCCCTGCTACAGGGACAATACTGGTGATAACAGTGTGATGATACTTATCTTATATGCTAACAATCAGGAAGACGTATCACCATCGGTATGCAGCCCTGTATGGAATGGTGATGGTGTGAGGCGTGCTGGTATACCACCGTATAGCCCTTCGGCAATATCTGCCAACACCACCTCACCCGCTTCTATGCCGGTTTACCATCCTTCTACCAACACTGAACAAGGTGACTATATTCGTATAATCATCTCTCTCTGTCATCATCATCATTATCATACGTATCTCAGGCTACTCGGCCTGGACCGTCATATGGATAGATGAAGTAGCATTCAAGAGTGATTCTAAGGTTAAGAAGGATTCATTAGCAGAGAAATTCAAGGTGGCTCTTTGTATAATCATGTGGTCACATCTAATACCAACAGATAACGGTGAAGGCATATAAGTCCTCAGAGAAATGCATTCGTGCATTCGAGAAGCGTTGTAACAAGAGGCCACCAGCCCGTGGTCAGACGCAGAAACAGATGGTAATAGCAGCCTCTCGCAGCAGCAGCAAGCTGGGGATAACATCTTAATATGGTGCCCTGCAGATTGTAGTAAGTGAGAGTAATGCCGTGGAGCTCTTAGACTATCTTCATAAGGGCAGGGAGTGGCTTGCGCCGAAGCTTTTCATATTGGGGGTAGTAGTAGTAGTGGTAGAGATACGTATGTGGGCAGCATTTAAAACTTGTCTCCTTGTAGCCCACCAGCAGCCAATTGAGGAGGAGGAGTAGATTGATTACGGCAACCGTACGGAACTGGGGCCAGCTCATAGGTCTTATCGGCCGAACATTGCGAGAGGCTTCGTAATAGTAGTGGGCTGCTTTAAATTAATGCATGCGTACGCCTTAAGATGTCGACGCCTGCTTGTGCTATCGTCACCATTACTTTCATCATTAAGTCATCACCGTTCTGCTGTCTGGGTGCATGCTAATATCGTCGGTAATGGCCCCTAGTAACTTCCGATCCTGTCAACTTCTATCTCACTACATGATATTTTTTATCATCCCCTTGGCCTTGAGTTGAGGTGTGGGTGGTAGTGCTAGTGTAGTTGGTCTTTTCTTCATCAATGG
>NW_003212688.1:1248-7301 GCF_000006405.1 Perkinsus marinus ATCC 50983
TTAATGTCACTACTGCTTCTGGCTGGCCTTGGACTTCCCTCCCTTGCTCTCCTTCTTCTCTAGTTCATCCAAATACTTATGATGGCATAAAGTGAAGAGTGTGATGAGGATACCAAACAGGATTATATGGGTTAGGTTGTATTCGAAACGGTTGTGCTAAGAAGACACTGAGCATCTACGATCCTCCCCATACCACTACTACCTTGAAGGGTAGAGAGTTCTGTAAGAAGTTGCCGAAGACTCCAGTTCGAGCTCTCTCTGTAACCACTACGAACTTGTAGAAGAGGCTTAACACGTATCTAGAACAGAATGATAGATCATCCTAGCCCCTTCGTCGTGATGATGGTAATACAGTGATAGTCCCGATAAACACACGACAAAGGCTCCGGTAACAAGGGCATCCAATAGACGGCTGATGCTAACGATGGCAGTCATGATCAATGGAGAGTGTGATTAAAAACCTGACCATATCCACTCATTCTTCCGGAGCAATTTTACCGCGCGCCACGAAATTATTCCAAATCTTGAGCAGCTAGAGTCGGTCGTTATACAAATGATTGCGCTGTAACCTGCCTCTCTCAGCCCCATTTTACACACTATGGCCTCGAGCGATGGTGGATTCGACTTCGATGCAGTATTGGTAATAAAGACCTTTGTTAGATAACGATACGGTTGAATCCAATATAATTTCAGAGAGCTGATAACCCTACCGGTGGGGGAGAGGCTGGTGATAACAATACGGCAGGGATGTTTGCTGGAGGGATTGCCGATCTTGAAAGCCAAGTGGCTGTTACCTATTTATGTGGGGAATGTGGCGCGTAATACAAGAGGGGCTAGCATGAGGCTAGCATGGAATAAGTGCAGGTACGTCGATATCAAACCACATGATGCAGTTAGATGTCGTGAATGTGGACATCGTATATTGTACAAGCTCAGACAGAAGCAAAGGCCTTGTGTCTATGAGGCACGGTAGCCTCTTGTTTCCTACAACCTGTTGCACTATTCACACGTTACTTTATTGATAATGGCATTGTGTTGGGATGGCGGTATGAAGTACCTTCTTTGAGACACGCCCGTTGTTTGTATTCCCATGGAGGAAGAGGAGATGCTTACAAACTCTAAACTAGAGGACGTCTTGAAGGTTGAATCGCTTGTGGAAGTAGCCAAGATCCATTCGGGTCTACGTAGAAATGATGCTACTGAAGCTGACCTTGTCCGTACTCTGGGTATCACAGCAGAAGTAGCTGAGCAATGCATGGACTCTCTCACTAGGGACAGGAAGGGCTCGAGAACGGGGAGGGTAGCTAGTGATGAGCTCATTGCTGGCTTGGCATGGTATTGTGGTAATGCGAAGGTAAGCGAGAGGTTAACATTCCTGGAGGAAGCCAACATTCCCCCTGTTGCTGTGGTCATTGGAGTTGCTCGAGTTGGGGGGTTTTCATACATACCCACTTATAACGAATTGACCTCCTCTACCATTCCTACAGATGCTGCCTACGCAGCTAGGGTGAGGGTTGGTCTCAAGGCCTTGGGGGTAGACATCGCCCAGGAGGATGAGGACAATAGCGCAAATGATAGTGATCCGCCGGAGTGGATGAATACACTACGGGAGGGGCCAGGGGCTCGTAGGGCCTATTTACCTCGTCAGCCTCCGAGGGAGGTCACTGCATTGAGCCCTCTGGCGAATCGAAGGCTCAAGTTGGAGGGTATCGGAGATCATACCTCCTCTTGCGATGGACCCAACATGACCATGGACAAGGTGGAAGAGCTAAAATATGTCTTCCGACTATTGGACACTGACAATACCGGCTACATCAAGGTAGATGATCTCATTGATATACTAGGAAAAATTGGGAGGGGCGTCAATACTGAGATCTTATCCCGGGCCTATGAAAGCTCTCATTCTGCAGAGGAACGTCTGATCACATTGAGTGATATTCTAAGGATACTCTCACCGCATTGTTCACAGCCTGTGATTGAGGGGATCATACGTGAGCATGGTGGGGTAGGGAAGGAGGGGGCAGTGTTGGTTACCTATGGCCAATCTAGGAGCTCTTCCTCCAACTCGGGTAGGAAGTCAACACCACAGCGAGCTGGCACAGATAGTGGAGGAACATATGAGTCTGTAACTAGTAGAGTCGGGACTGTACACCGGAGTCCACGAGACAATGCACAGCAAGAGGCAGTGGAGGCAGTGGAGATATCTCTGGAGAGGCTCATGGAGCTCAGGAGGTTATTCGATTGTATGATAGATTACGAAGGGAAGGGGGTTGTAGATCTTAGACGATTGAGAGAATACTTCTCGACCGCTCTCAATGACCCTGATGATCTAGATAGAGTACTCATAGGGCAGAAGGATGAGAGGGTCCTTGAGGAGGATGCAAGTGATGTACTCTACACTAGAGATGACTTCATCCGCATGATACTACCAGAAGGGCTGGTCCCCTGTGCCTATCCTACCCCTAGATCTGTACGTGCATCTAGCAATGAGCTATGGAGATCTCGACATGCACGCAGGCTCGAGTCGGTATCAAATGTGCCTACCTCACTGCAGGCCCCCAACGATGAACAGCAACAGGATAGCCCACAAGTGAGTGCCCGCAACCTCTACTTCATTCAGGTTGGCCACTTCTCGCTTTCGTTGCAGGTGGGTGAGGCGGCACGCTCTGTGCCCTTCGGGGACACTGAAGGCTTTTCGGCCGGGGAGTCGGACCTTCCTCCAGTACCACTCTTATCACTCTCCTCTACCTCTCCATCACGTTCCGGTAGTGTCACCTTCCTTCCCGATAGTGCATCGTCGATGATCAGTGATAATCTCATGCCCTTCTGCCGTAAGCTTGTCCCTTAGTGCCGAACCTACACTATTCCATATTCTCGCTGAGTTCAGGGTCGGCCTTCTCTCGTCTCATTCTGTAGTGTCTCCCTCCCATCACTATATGCCTTCTTCCTCTTCGTTCCCTCTCCTTTGATGGGCTGCTATTGTCCTTCCATGGCTGCCCGTTACGCTCCTCCTAGTATTGTTGAGGAGGATGTATCCTCTAGTGGGGCCAGCTTTCAAGGCCCACTGAGGCCCATCATTGTAGTGTCACCGATATCGAGGAAGGCCAAGCCTCTAACACACCTCAAGAGTCTAACCCTCCTCCCATCTACTGCTGCTACCTCTCCATACGGTAAGACGATAAGGACCGCTATATGGCAATGGAGAAGGAATAGGTATGGTAGGAGTCGATATCAATAGTGTACCAAGGACAACTTTTCAGGAACGGCGAGTGGCGGCTTTTCCCTTGGGATGTCGAGAGGGAACTCGAGGCCTCTTACCAGGCCTTTATAGGCTTTGCCACACAAGATTTGAGCCAAGTTGACTTCGCCAACTTTCGTGTCACCATCGGGAGTAATCATTACCGCGTCAACTTCATCGATATGATGCAGTATAACTCTTTTACGGGAGTGGGTCGGCCCGTCAGGAGGATTGCCCCAGTAGAAGTGAGTGTGGATCCCACCAGACGACTGCCTCAAGGGGTACGATGGAAATGGTTGGATTCATCCCGAGGGGTAAAGTGTATGGGGGAGGGTACAGGGGCCCATATTGAGATACTATTCAATCTGTATAAGAACGGTGCGTTCTCGGGCCGAGCAGAGGTGCCTCTATTCGATGGTAGTAGTAGTACTATACTGATAGACTTCAAGTGGATGACATCAAAGAGGAATGGGGGAATGGTTGTTCGACCTCTCTTCCGAATGGATCATGCCACAATCACTCACCCACTGGAGGTGCGAGGTGAATACCAGGAGGATGAGAGCAGCAAAATAGCTGCAGTGATGATGCAATACCATCCTTGGTTGACCAGGGCCACCCCAAGGGTTAGCAGACCACATGACTGGCTCACCAATGAGGTCTTCTTCAACAACATCTTCCTGCCAGCCATGGAGAAAGCGGGCTTAACGGTAACGGCTGGGTTCGGCAGCACGGATATCTTCGACTATTCCTATAACACTGACTTTCGCCATCTCACGAGTAATGGGCAGCGGACAGTAGAGATGCGGGGTGGGCAGCAGTACTTCCCACCCTATGGCTGGAAGAGGTTCGCAGTAGCGGTTCGTGGGTGCTACGACTCGGGTGATAACTCCTGGTTAGGTGGAAGGGCTGGTTCCAGAAGTGATGGTAAAGAGTGGGCCGTTGCTTATCATGGTACTAGTGCTGCTAACCTACCAGGTATCCTAGCACAGGGTATTAAGCCAGGAGTTAGGCAGAACCACTCTCAAGAGCTTGGTATTGAACATGGGATATACTGCTCACCCTATCCTGATACTGCTGGGGTGTATAGTAATACAATGATGGTAGAGGGTAGACGGAGGGTTGTAGTGATGCTACAGTGTAGGGTCAGGCCAGAGGCTGTTAGACAGTGTGAGTCTCGACAGGAATATTGGGTTATTGAGAATAGTGATGATGTACGACCATACGGGGTATTGGTGAGGGAGCTCTCAGATGATGATGATGATGATGATGATGATGATGATGATGATGATGATGATGAGCATGGCTGAGCCGTATATTGTAACTTCAGTGTCTCTTTATTGTTAATAACGGGGCCTACATTACTGCTGATCATTATTCTCAGCAATTGGCTCTTCTCATGGGCGGTCAGCTTTCCTGGTGCTATTATCCTAATAGGAAGCCCACATCTCATCACAGCGGCGATCGAGGCCCTCCCCATTGGGACGATCATGAGAGTGTTTACTCACAACATGGCTTGGGTGATAGGGCTCCCAGCATGAGTGATGCTATACCGTGAGAAGCCTCCTCATAACGTGTGAGGTCGATACCCTCCTCTTGTTACTATCTCAGGTCGTTGCCCATTAGAAAACGGAGAGCTCGAAGGACTAGCCGCCATGCTCCTACCAACGTTTTCAATCCCTCAATCGACGAGAATATACTGCAGAAATATGCGACACCACGTGAGCGGGCAGGGAGCATTACTCCATTGACAACAGCTCGGTCTGCGGGCTTCACTACTCCGAGATTACACAAGGATAGAAGAAGATATAGTGATAGAAAGGAGAGGATAACGGACAAGTCGTATGGCTCCCTGATGATCCCTCAATTGAATGTCGTGTATGCCTTAGGTCAATACCTAAAGTAGAGGATGCGGGAGATATGGAGGATAGGTTGCGGCGGATAAAAGACAATAGATTGAGCCTTGATGAGATACTCTCTCGTACTGATGACATCCATGCTATGATACATACTGCTCGTGCACGTATTTCATGCTGATATTGTTGTTCATTACCAATGATGTATACTCGATGGCGTTGCGCTTACTAGTTCCTTGGAGGGAGTAACTAAACCTCATACGATGTTGTCGAGACAACGAAATGAAGGTGGCTGTCAACAGTGATGGATCCTGACTCTAATACTGATGCCTTCAAATCATCATCAGCAAGTCGAGGAGGTCAGCCAGCCTTCAAAGCATCACAATCATTTGGTAGTGAGGACATCGTGGCAGTGAAGAAAGCCGAAGAGTCGGTGTGGCTACAGCAGGAGCAGCGACGACTCCGATGGTTACAAAGGCTTAAGGAGAAGGTATCCGACAGGGAAGAGCAAGAGTGAGGCCCGAGGGATCATTGTATATGGAGGCTATTCTCACATCAGATTCGAACGTATACAAACTGCTAAGAAGGCGAGGTTGTCGCGGCCGAAGGAGTCGGTATGGAAGAGGTCACGGGAGTTACCAGGGAGAAGGAAGAAGTGGCAGCGAGCTGAGGGGCCGGTACCCTCTACCTTTGAAGAACAACCGCCACCGTCTGGAAGTACTACTACGATGTGTCCGAACTCGGACTATCGGTGTGAATAGTATGTTATGAGTATATTGCTATCAGTCCTCCCTGAGGCATACGATGATAATAATAGCGAGATGAGTGAAGACAGCTGTGATGGTGGTATCGAAGCACCCAAGAGCGATAAGAGCAGTGCGATCGTAAGCTGTACCGTTAGACTTAGCTTGATCCTTGCCAACTGTACTGAGGCGGCGTTGAACTTGAAGAGTGTCGAGATA